>NW_026525389.1:0-185095 GCF_943734705.1 Anopheles coustani
GTTTGGATGCGGGTGGAATTACGTACAAAGTGCTACGTAGCACCTTTTAAGTTGTTTGGATGTGCGTGGAATAACGTACAAAGTGCTTCGTAGCACCTTCTAAGCTGTTTGGATGTGGGTGGAATTACGTACAAAGTGCTACGTAGCACCTTTTAAGTTGTTTGGATGTGCGTGGAATTACGTACAAAGTGCTTCGTAGCACCTTCTAAGTTGTTTGGATGTGGGTGGAATTACGTACAAAGTGCTTCTTAGCACCTTCTAAGTTGTTTGGATGTGGGTGGAATTACGTACAAAGTGCTACGTAGCACCTTCTAAGTTGTTTGGATGTGGGTGGAATTACGTACAAAGTGCTTCGTAGCACCTTCTAAGCTGTTTGGATGTGGGTGGAATTACGTACAAAGTGCTACGTAGCACCTTTTAAGTTGTTTGGATGTGCGTGGAATTACGTACAAAGTGCTTCGTAGCACCTTCTAAGTTGTTTGGATGTGGGTGGAATTACGTACAAAGTGCTTCTTAGCACCTTCTAAGTTGTTTGGATGTGGGTGGAATTACGTACAAAGTGCTACGTAGCACCTTCTAAGTTGTTTGGATGTGGGTGGAATTACGTACAAAGTGCTACGTAGCACCTTCTAAGCTGTTTGGATGTGGGTGGAATTACGTACAAAGTGCTACGTAGCACCTTCTAAGCTGTTTGGATGTGGGTGGAATTACGTACAAAGTGCTTCGTAGCACCTTTTAAGTTGTTTGGATGCGGGTGGAATTACGTACAAAGTGCTACGTAGCACCTTCTAAGTTGTTTGGATGCGGGTGGAATTACGTACAAAGTGCTTCTTAGCACCTTCTAAGTTGTTTGGATGTGGGTGGAATTACGTACAAAGTGCTTCTTAGCACCTTCTAAGTTGTTTGGATGCGGGTGGAATTACGTACAAAGTGCTTCGTAGCACCTTCTAAGTTGTTTGGATGCGGGTGGAATTACGTACAAAGTGCTACGTAGCACCTTTTAAGTTGTTTGGATGCGGGTGGAATTACGTACAAAGTGCTACGTAGCACCTTCTAAGTTGTTTGGATGCGGGTGGAATTACGTACAAAGTGCTTCGTAGCACCTTCTAAGTTGTTTGGATGCGGGTGGAATTACGTACAAAGTGCTACGTAGCACCTTTTAAGTTGTTTGGATGTGCGTGGAATTACGTACAAAGTGCTTCGTAGCACCTTCTAAGTTCTTTGGATGCGGGTGGAATTACGTACAAAGTGCTTCTTAGCACCTTCTAAGTTGTTTGGATGCGGGTGGAATTACGTACAAAGTGCTACGTAGCACCTTCTAAGTTGTTTGGATGCGGGTGGAATTACGTACAAAGTGCTTCTTAGCACCTTCTAAGTTGTTTGGATGTGGGTGGAATTACGTACAAAGTGCTTCTTAGCACCTTCTAAGTTGTTTGGATGCGGGTGGAATTACGTACAAAGTGCTTCTTAGCACCTTCTAAGTTGTTTGGATGTGGGTGGAATTACGTACAAAGTGCTTCTTAGCACCTTCTAAGTTGTTTGGATGCGGGTGGAATTACGTACAAAGTGCTTCGTAGCACCTTCTAAGTTGTTTGGATGCGGGTGGAATTACGTACAAAGTGCTTCTTAGCACCTTCTAAGCTGTTTGGATGTGGGTGGAATTACGTACAAAGTGCTTCGTAGCACCTTCTAAGTTGTTTGGATGTGGGTGGAATTACGTACAAAGTGCTTCTTAGCACCTTCTAAGCTGTTTGGATGTGGGTGGAATTACGTACAAAGTGCTACGTAGCACCTTTTAAGTTGTTTGGATGCGGGTGGAATTACGTACAAAGTGCTACGTAGCACCTTCTAAGTTGTTTGGATGCGGGTGGAATTACGTACAAAGTGCTTCGTAGCACCTTCTAAGTTGTTTGGATGCGGGTGGAATTACGTACAAAGTGCTTCGTAGCACCTTCTAAGTTGTTTGGATGTGGGTGGAATTACGTACAAAGTGCTACGTAGCACCTTTTAAGTTGTTTGGATGTGCGTGGAATTACGTACAAAGTGCTTCGTAGCACCTTCTAAGCTGTTTGGATGTGGGTGGAATTACGTACAAAGTGCTACGTAGCACCTTTTAAGTTGTTTGGATGCGGGTGGAATTACGTACAAAGTGCTACGTAGCACCTTCTAAGTTGTTTGGATGCGGGTGGAATTACGTACAAAGTGCTTCGTAGCACCTTCTAAGTTGTTTGGATGCGGGTGGAATTACGTACAAAGTGCTTCTTAGCACCTTCTAAGCTGTTTGGATGTGGGTGGAATTACGTACAAAGTGCTTCGTAGCACCTTCTAAGTTGTTTGGATGTGGGTGGAATTACGTACAAAGTGCTTCTTAGCACCTTCTAAGCTGTTTGGATGTGGGTGGAATTACGTACAAAGTGCTACGTAGCACCTTTTAAGTTGTTTGGATGCGGGTGGAATTACGTACAAAGTGCTTCTTAGCACCTTCTAAGTTGTTTGGATGCGGGTGGAATTACGTACAAAGTGCTTCTTAGCACCTTCTAAGTTGTTTGGATGTGGGTGGAATTACGTACAAAGTGCTTCTTAGCACCTTCTAAGTTGTTTGGATGCGGGTGGAATTACGTACAAAGTGCTTCGTAGCACCTTCTAAGTTGTTTGGATGCGGGTGGAATTACGTACAAAGTGCTACGTAGCACCTTCTAAGTTGTTTGGATGCGGGTGGAATTACGTACAAAGTGCTTCGTAGCACCTTCTAAGTTGTTTGGATGCGGGTGGAATTACGTACAAAGTGCTACGTAGCACCTTCTAAGTTGTTTGGATGCGGGTGGAATTACGTACAAAGTGCTACGTAGCACCTTCTAAGTTGTTTGGATGCGGGTGGAATTACGTACAAAGTGCTTCGTAGCACCTTCTAAGTTGTTTGGATGTGGGTGGAATTACGTACAAAGTGCTTCTTAGCACCTTCTAAGTTGTTTGGATGCGGGTGGAATTACGTACAAAGTGCTTCGTAGCACCTTCTAAGTTGTTTGGATGCGGGTGGAATTACGTACAAAGTGCTTCTTAGCACCTTCTAAGCTGTTTGGATGTGGGTGGAATTACGTACAAAGTGCTTCGTAGCACCTTCTAAGTTGTTTGGATGTGGGTGGAATTACGTACAAAGTGCTTCTTAGCACCTTCTAAGCTGTTTGGATGTGGGTGGAATTACGTACAAAGTGCTACGTAGCACCTTTTAAGTTGTTTGGATGCGGGTGGAATTACGTACAAAGTGCTACGTAGCACCTTCTAAGTTGTTTGGATGCGGGTGGAATTACGTACAAAGTGCTTCGTAGCACCTTCTAAGTTGTTTGGATGCGGGTGGAATTACGTACAAAGTGCTTCGTAGCACCTTCTAAGTTGTTTGGATGTGGGTGGAATTACGTACAAAGTGCTACGTAGCACCTTTTAAGTTGTTTGGATGTGCGTGGAATTACGTACAAAGTGCTTCGTAGCACCTTCTAAGCTGTTTGGATGTGGGTGGAATTACGTACAAAGTGCTACGTAGCACCTTTTAAGTTGTTTGGATGCGGGTGGAATTACGTACAAAGTGCTACGTAGCACCTTCTAAGTTGTTTGGATGCGGGTGGAATTACGTACAAAGTGCTTCGTAGCACCTTCTAAGTTGTTTGGATGCGGGTGGAATTACGTACAAAGTGCTTCGTAGCACCTTCTAAGTTGTTTGGATGCGGGTGGAATTACGTACAAAGTGCTTCGTAGCACCTTCTAAGTTGTTTGGATGTGGGTGGAATTACGTACAAAGTGCTTCTTAGCACCTTCTAAGCTGTTTGGATGTGGGTGGAATTACGTACAAAGTGCTACGTAGCACCTTCTAAGTTGTTTGGATGCGGGTGGAATTACGTACAAAGTGCTACGTAGCACCTTCTAAGTTGTTTGGATGCGGGTGGAATTACGTACAAAGTGCTTCGTAGCACCTTCTAAGTTGTTTGGATGTGGGTGGAATTACGTACAAAGTGCTTCTTAGCACCTTCTAAGTTGTTTGGATGCGGGTGGAATTACGTACAAAGTGCTTCGTAGCACCTTCTAAGTTGTTTGGATGCGGGTGGAATTACGTACAAAGTGCTTCTTAGCACCTTCTAAGCTGTTTGGATGTGGGTGGAATTACGTACAAAGTGCTTCGTAGCACCTTCTAAGTTGTTTGGATGTGGGTGGAATTACGTACAAAGTGCTTCTTAGCACCTTCTAAGCTGTTTGGATGTGGGTGGAATTACGTACAAAGTGCTACGTAGCACCTTCTAAGTTGTTTGGATGCGGGTGGAATTACGTACAAAGTGCTACGTAGCACCTTCTAAGTTGTTTGGATGCGGGTGGAATTACGTACAAAGTGCTTCGTAGCACCTTCTAAGTTGTTTGGATGTGGGTGGAATTACGTACAAAGTGCTTCTTAGCACCTTCTAAGTTGTTTGGATGCGGGTGGAATTACGTACAAAGTGCTTCGTAGCACCTTCTAAGTTGTTTGGATGCGGGTGGAATTACGTACAAAGTGCTTCTTAGCACCTTCTAAGCTGTTTGGATGTGGGTGGAATTACGTACAAAGTGCTTCGTAGCACCTTCTAAGTTGTTTGGATGTGGGTGGAATTACGTACAAAGTGCTTCTTAGCACCTTCTAAGCTGTTTGGATGTGGGTGGAATTACGTACAAAGTGCTACGTAGCACCTTTTAAGTTGTTTGGATGCGGGTGGAATTACGTACAAAGTGCTACGTAGCACCTTCTAAGTTGTTTGGATGCGGGTGGAATTACGTACAAAGTGCTTCGTAGCACCTTCTAAGTTGTTTGGATGCGGGTGGAATTACGTACAAAGTGCTTCGTAGCACCTTCTAAGTTGTTTGGATGCGGGTGGAATTACGTACAAAGTGCTTCGTAGCACCTTCTAAGCTGTTTGGATGTGGGTGGAATTACGTACAAAGTGCTTCGTAGCACCTTCTAAGCTGTTTGGATGTGGGTGGAATTACGTACAAAGTGCTACGTAGCACCTTTTAAGTTGTTTGGATGTGCGTGGAATTACGTACAAAGTGCTTCGTAGCACCTTCTAAGCTGTTTGGATGTGGGTGGAATTACGTACAAAGTGCTACGTAGCACCTTTTAAGTTGTTTGGATGCGGGTGGAATTACGTACAAAGTGCTACGTAGCACCTTCTAAGTTGTTTGGATGCGGGTGGAATTACGTACAAAGTGCTTCGTAGCACCTTCTAAGTTGTTTGGATGCGGGTGGAATTACGTACAAAGTGCTTCGTAGCACCTTCTAAGTTGTTTGGATGCGGGTGGAATTACGTACAAAGTGCTTCGTAGCACCTTCTAAGTTGTTTGGATGTGGGTGGAATTACGTACAAAGTGCTTCTTAGCACCTTCTAAGCTGTTTGGATGTGGGTGGAATTACGTACAAAGTGCTACGTAGCACCTTTTAAGTTGTTTGGATGCGGGTGGAATTACGTACAAAGTGCTACGTAGCACCTTCTAAGTTGTTTGGATGCGGGTGGAATTACGTACAAAGTGCTTCGTAGCACCTTCTAAGTTGTTTGGATGTGGGTGGAATTACGTACAAAGTGCTACGTAGCACCTTTTAAGTTGTTTGGATGCGGGTGGAATTACGTACAAAGTGCTTCTTAGCACCTTCTAAGTTGTTTGGATGCGGGTGGAATTACGTACAAAGTGCTTCGTAGCACCTTCTAAGTTGTTTGGATGCGGGTGGAATTACGTACAAAGTGCTTCGTAGCACCTTCTAAGTTGTTTGGATGTGGGTGGAATTACGTACAAAGTGCTTCTTAGCACCTTCTAAGCTGTTTGGATGTGGGTGGAATTACGTACAAAGTGCTACGTAGCACCTTTTAAGTTGTTTGGATGTGCGTGGAATTACGTACAAAGTGCTTCGTAGCACCTTCTAAGCTGTTTGGATGTGGGTGGAATTACGTACAAAGTGCTACGTAGCACCTTTTAAGTTGTTTGGATGCGGGTGGAATTACGTACAAAGTGCTACGTAGCACCTTCTAAGTTGTTTGGATGCGGGTGGAATTACGTACAAAGTGCTTCGTAGCACCTTCTAAGTTGTTTGGATGCGGGTGGAATTACGTACAAAGTGCTTCGTAGCACCTTCTAAGTTGTTTGGATGCGGGTGGAATTACGTACAAAGTGCTTCGTAGCACCTTCTAAGCTGTTTGGATGTGGGTGGAATTACGTACAAAGTGCTTCGTAGCACCTTCTAAGTTGTTTGGATGCGGGTGGAATTACGTACAAAGTGCTACGTAGCACCTTCTAAGTTGTTTGGATGCGGGTGGAATTACGTACAAAGTGCTACGTAGCACCTTCTAAGTTGTTTGGATGCGGGTGGAATTACGTACAAAGTGCTTCGTAGCACCTTCTAAGTTGTTTGGATGTGGGTGGAATTACGTACAAAGTGCTTCTTAGCACCTTCTAAGTTGTTTGGATGCGGGTGGAATTACGTACAAAGTGCTTCGTAGCACCTTCTAAGTTGTTTGGATGCGGGTGGAATTACGTACAAAGTGCTTCTTAGCACCTTCTAAGCTGTTTGGATGTGGGTGGAATTACGTACAAAGTGCTTCGTAGCACCTTCTAAGTTGTTTGGATGTGGGTGGAATTACGTACAAAGTGCTACGTAGCACCTTCTAAGCTGTTTGGATGTGGGTGGAATTACGTACAAAGTGCTACGTAGCACCTTTTAAGTTGTTTGGATGCGGGTGGAATTACGTACAAAGTGCTACGTAGCACCTTCTAAGTTGTTTGGATGCGGGTGGAATTACGTACAAAGTGCTTCGTAGCACCTTCTAAGTTGTTTGGATGCGGGTGGAATTACGTACAAAGTGCTTCGTAGCACCTTCTAAGTTGTTTGGATGTGGGTGGAATTACGTACAAAGTGCTACGTAGCACCTTTTAAGTTGTTTGGATGTGCGTGGAATTACGTACAAAGTGCTTCGTAGCACCTTCTAAGCTGTTTGGATGTGGGTGGAATTACGTACAAAGTGCTACGTAGCACCTTTTAAGTTGTTTGGATGCGGGTGGAATTACGTACAAAGTGCTACGTAGCACCTTCTAAGTTGTTTGGATGCGGGTGGAATTACGTACAAAGTGCTTCGTAGCACCTTCTAAGTTGTTTGGATGCGGGTGGAATTACGTACAAAGTGCTTCGTAGCACCTTCTAAGTTGTTTGGATGCGGGTGGAATTACGTACAAAGTGCTTCGTAGCACCTTCTAAGTTGTTTGGATGTGGGTGGAATTACGTACAAAGTGCTTCTTAGCACCTTCTAAGCTGTTTGGATGTGGGTGGAATTACGTACAAAGTGCTACGTAGCACCTTTTAAGTTGTTTGGATGCGGGTGGAATTACGTACAAAGTGCTACGTAGCACCTTTTAAGTTGTTTGGATGCGGGTGGAATTACGTACAAAGTGCTACGTAGCACCTTTTAAGTTGTTTGGATGCGGGTGGAATTACGTACAAAGTGCTACGTAGCACCTTCTAAGTTGTTTGGATGCGGGTGGAATTACGTACAAAGTGCTTCTTAGCACCTTCTAAGTTGTTTGGATGCGGGTGGAATTACGTACAAAGTGCTACGTAGCACCTTCTAAGTTCTTTGGATGTGCGTGGAATTACGTACAAAGTGCTTCTTAGCACCTTCTAAGCTGTTTGGATGTGGGTGGAATTACGTACAAAGTGCTACGTAGCACCTTTTAAGTTGTTTGGATGCGGGTGGAATTACGTACAAAGTGCTACGTAGCACCTTCTAAGTTGTTTGGATGCGGGTGGAATTACGTACAAAGTGCTACGTAGCACCTTTTAAGTTGTTTGGATGTGCGTGGAATTACGTACAAAGTGCTTCGTAGCACCTTCTAAGTTCTTTGGATGCGGGTGGAATTACGTACAAAGTGCTTCTTAGCACCTTCTAAGTTGTTTGGATGCGGGTGGAATTACGTACAAAGTGCTACGTAGCACCTTCTAAGTTGTTTGGATGCGGGTGGAATTACGTACAAAGTGCTACGTAGCACCTTTTAAGTTGTTTGGATGTGCGTGGAATTACGTACAAAGTGCTTCGTAGCACCTTCTAAGTTCTTTGGATGCGGGTGGAATTACGTACAAAGTGCTTCTTAGCACCTTCTAAGTTGTTTGGATGCGGGTGGAATTACGTACAAAGTGCTTCGTAGCACCTTCTAAGCTGTTTGGATGTGGGTGGAATTACGTACAAAGTGCTACGTAGCACCTTCTAAGTTGTTTGGATGCGGGTGGAATTACGTACAAAGTGCTACGTAGCACCTTCTAAATTGTTTGGATGTGGGTGGAATTACGTACAAAGTGCTACGTAGCACCTTCTTAGTTGTTTGGATGTGGGTGGAATTACGTACAAAGTGCTTCGTAGCACCTTCTAAGTTGTTTGGATGTGGGTGGAATTACGTACAAAGTGCTTCGTAGCACCTTCTAAGTTGTTTGGATGTGGGTGGAATTACGTACAAAGTGCTTCGTAGCACCTTCTAAGTTGTTTGGATGTGGGTGGAATTACGTACAAAGTGCTTCTTAGCACCTTCTAAGTTGTTTGGTTGTGGGTGGAATTACGTACAAAGTGCTACGTAGCACCTTCTAAGTTGTTTGGATGCGGGTGGAATTACGTACAAAGTGCTTCGTAGCACCTTCTTAGTTGTTTGGATGTGGGTGGAATTACGTACAAAGTGCTTCTTAGCACCTTTTAAGTTGTTTGGATGTGGGTGGAATTACGTACAAAGTGCTTCGTAGCACCTTCTAAGTTGTTTGGATGTGGGTGGAATTACGTACAAAGTGCTTCTTAGCACCTTCTAAGTTGTTTGGATGTGGGTGGAATTACGTACAAAGTGCTTCTTAGCACCTTTTAAGTTGTTTGGATGTGGGTGGAATTACGTACAAAGTGCTACGTAGCACCTTCTAAGTTGTTTGGATGTGGGTGGAATTACGTACAAAGTGCTACGTAGCACCTTCTAAGTTGTTTGGATGTGGGTGGAATTACGTACAAAGTGCTTCGTAGCACCTTCTAAGTTGTTTGGATGTGGGTGGAATTACGTACAAAGTGCTTCGTAGCACCTTCTAAGTTGTTTAGATGTGGGTGGAATTACGTACAAAGTGCTTCGTAGCACCTTCTAAGTTGTTTAGATGTGGGTGGAATTACGTACAAAGTGCTTCGTAGCACCTTCTAAGTTGTTTGGATGTGGGTGGAATTACGTACAAAGTGCTACGTAGCACCTTCTTAGTTGTTTGGATGTGGGTGGAATTACGTACAAAGTGCTTCGTAGCACCTTCTAAGTTGTTTGGATGTGGGTGGAATTACGTACAAAGTGCTTCGTAGCACCTTATAAGTTGTTTGGATGTGGGTGGAATTACGTACAAAGTGCTTCGTAGCACCTTCTAAGTTGTTTGGATGTGGGTGGAATTACGTACAAAGTGCTTCGTAGCACCTTCTAAGTTGTTTGGATGTGGGTGGAATTACGTACAAAGTGCTTCGTAGCACCTTCTAAGTTGTTTAGATGTGGGTGGAATTACGTACAAAGTGCTACGTAGCACCTTCTAAGTTGTTTGGATGTGGGTGGAATTACGTACAAAGTGCTTCGTAGCACCTTCTAAGTTGTTTGGATGTGGGTGGAATTACGTACAAAGTGCTACGTAGCACCTTCTAAGTTGTTTGGATGTGGGTGGAATTACGTACAAAGTGCTTCGTAGCACCTTCTAAGTTGTTTGGATGTGGGTGGAATTACGTACAAAGTGCTTCGTAGCACCTTCTAAGTTGTTTAGATGTGGGTGGAATTACGTACAAAGTGCTTCGTAGCACCTTCTAAGTTGTTTGGATGTGGGTGGAATTACGTACAAAGTGCTTCTTAGCACCTTCTAAGTTGTTTAGATGTGGGTGGAATTACGTACAAAGTGCTACGTAGCACCTTCTAAGTTGTTTGGATGTGGGTGGAATTACGTACAAAGTGCTTCGTAGCACCTTCTAAGTTGTTTGGATGTGGGTGGAATTACGTACAAAGTGCTACGTAGCACCTTCTAAGTTGTTTGGATGTGGGTGGAATTACGTACAAAGTGCTTCGTAGCACCTTCTAAGTTGTTTAGATGTGGGTGGAATTACGTACAAAGTGCTACGTAGCACCTTCTAAGTTGTTTGGATGTGGGTGGAATTACGTACAAAGTGCTTCGTAGCACCTTCTAAGTTGTTTGGATGTGGGTGGAATTACGTACAAAGTGCTACGTAGCACCTTCTAAGTTGTTTGGATGTGGGTGGAATTACGTACAAAGTGCTTCGTAGCACCTTCTAAGTTGTTTGGATGTGGGTGGAATTACGTACAAAGTGCTTCGTAGCACCTTCTAAGTTGTTTAGATGTGGGTGGAATTACGTACAAAGTGCTTCGTAGCACCTTCTAAGTTGTTTGGATGTGGGTGGAATTACGTACAAAGTGCTACGTAGCACCTTCTAAGTTGTTTGGATGTGGGTGGAATTACGTACAAAGTGCTTCGTAGCACCTTCTAAGTTGTTTGGATGTGGGTGGAATTACGTACAAAGTGCTTCGTAGCACCTTCTAAGTTGTTTAGATGTGGGTGGAATTACGTACAAAGTGCTACGTAGCACCTTCTAAGTTGTTTGGATGTGGGTGGAATTACGTACAAAGTGCTACGTAGCACCTTTTAAGTTGTTTGGATGTGGGTGGAATTACGTACAAAGTGCTACGTAGCACCTTCTAAGTTGTTTAGATGTGGGTGGAATTACGTACAAAGTGCTACGTAGCACCTTCTAAGTTGTTTGGATGTGGGTGGAATTACGTACAAAGTGCTTCGTAGCACCTTCTAAGTTGTTTGGATGTGGGTGGAATTACGTACAAAGTGCTACGTAGCACCTTCTAAGTTGTTTGGATGTGGGTGGAATTACGTACAAAGTGCTTCGTAGCACCTTCTAAGTTGTTTGGATGTGGGTGGAATTACGTACAAAGTGCTTCGTAGCACCTTCTAAGTTGTTTGGATGTGGGTGGAATTACGTACAAAGTGCTACGTAGCACCTTCTAAGTTGTTTGGATGTGGGTGGAATTACGTACAAAGTGCTTCGTAGCACCTTCTAAGTTGTTTGGATGTGGGTGGAATTACGTACAAAGTGCTTCGTAGCACCTTCTAAGTTGTTTAGATGTGGGTGGAATTACGTACAAAGTGCTACGTAGCACCTTCTAAGTTGTTTGGATGTGGGTGGAATTACGTACAAAGTGCTTCGTAGCACCTTCTAAGTTGTTTGGATGTGGGTGGAATTACGTACAAAGTGCTACGTAGCACCTTCTAAGTTGTTTGGATGTGGGTGGAATTACGTACAAAGTGCTTCGTAGCACCTTCTAAGTTGTTTAGATGTGGGTGGAATTACGTACAAAGTGCTTCGTAGCACCTTCTAAGTTGTTTGGATGTGGGTGGAATTACGTACAAAGTGCTACGTAGCACCTTCTTAGTTGTTTGGATGTGGGTGGAATTACGTACAAAGTGCTTCGTAGCACCTTCTAAGTTGTTTGGATGTGGGTGGAATTACGTACAAAGTGCTTCGTAGCACCTTATAAGTTGTTTGGATGTGGGTGGAATTACGTACAAAGTGCTTCGTAGCACCTTCTAAGTTGTTTGGATGTGGGTGGAATTACGTACAAAGTGCTTCGTAGCACCTTCTAAGTTGTTTGGATGTGGGTGGAATTACGTACAAAGTGCTTCGTAGCACCTTCTAAGTTGTTTAGATGTGGGTGGAATTACGTACAAAGTGCTACGTAGCACCTTCTAAGTTGTTTGGATGTGGGTGGAATTACGTACAAAGTGCTTCGTAGCACCTTCTAAGTTGTTTGGATGTGGGTGGAATTACGTACAAAGTGCTACGTAGCACCTTCTAAGTTGTTTGGATGTGGGTGGAATTACGTACAAAGTGCTTCGTAGCACCTTCTAAGTTGTTTGGATGTGGGTGGAATTACGTACAAAGTGCTTCGTAGCACCTTCTAAGTTGTTTGGATGTGGGTGGAATTACGTACAAAGTGCTACGTAGCACCTTTTAAGTTGTTTGGATGTGGGTGGAATTACGTACAAAGTGCTACGTAGCACCTTCTAAGTTGTTTAGATGTGGGTGGAATTACGTACAAAGTGCTACGTAGCACCTTCTAAGTTGTTTGGATGTGGGTGGAATTACGTACAAAGTGCTTCGTAGCACCTTCTAAGTTGTTTGGATGTGGGTGGAATTACGTACAAAGTGCTACGTAGCACCTTCTAAGTTGTTTGGATGTGGGTGGAATTACGTACAAAGTGCTTCGTAGCACCTTCTAAGTTGTTTAGATGTGGGTGGAATTACGTACAAAGTGCTACGTAGCACCTTCTAAGTTGTTTGGATGCGGGTGGAATTACGTACAAAGTGCTTCGTAGCACCTTCTAAGTTGTTTGGATGTGGGTGGAATTACGTACAAAGTGCTACGTAGCACCTTCTAAGTTGTTTGGATGTGGGTGGAATTACGTACAAAGTGCTTCGTAGCACCTTCTAAGTTGTTTAGATGTGGGTGGAATTACGTACAAAGTGCTACGTAGCACCTTCTAAGTTGTTTGGATGTGGGTGGAATTACGTACAAAGTGCTTCGTAGCACCTTCTAAGTTGTTTGGATGTGGGTGGAATTACGTACAAAGTGCTACGTAGCACCTTCTAAGTTGTTTGGATGTGGGTGGAATTACGTACAAAGTGCTTCGTAGCACCTTCTAAGTTGTTTGGATGTGGGTGGAATTACGTACAAAGTGCTTCGTAGCACCTTCTAAGTTGTTTAGATGTGGGTGGAATTACGTACAAAGTGCTACGTAGCACCTTCTAAGTTGTTTGGATGTGGGTGGAATTACGTACAAAGTGCTACGTAGCACCTTTTAAGTTGTTTGGATGTGGGTGGAATTACGTACAAAGTGCTACGTAGCACCTTCTAAGTTGTTTGGATGTGGGTGGAATTACGAACAAAGTGCTTCGAAGCACCTTGAAAGTTGTTTGGATGTGGTTGGAATTACGAACAAAGTGCTTCGAAGCACCTTGAAAGTTGTTTGGATGTGGTTGGAATTACGAACAAAGTGCTTCGAAGCACCTTGAAAGTTGTTTGGATGTGGTTGGAATTACGAACAAAGTGCTTCGAAGCACCTTGAAAGTTGTTTGGATGTGGTTGGAATTACGAACAAAGTGCTTCGAAGCACCTTGAAAGTTGTTTGGACGTGGTTGGAATTACGAACAAAGTGCTTCGAAGCACCTTGAAAGTTGTTTGGATGTGGTTGGAATTACGAACAAAGTGCTTCGAAGCACCTTGAAAGTTGTTTGGATGTGGTTGGAATTACGAACAAAGTGCTTCGAAGCACCTTGAAAGTTGTTTGGACGTGGTTGGAATTACGAACAAAGTGCTTCGAAGCACCTTGAAAGTTGTTTGGATGTGGTTGAAATTACGAACAAAGTGCTTCGAAGCACCTTGAAAGTTGTTTGGATGTGGTTGGAATTACGAACAAAGTGCTTCGAAGCACCTTGAAAGTTGTTTGGATGTGGTTGGAATTACGAACAAAGTGCTTCGAAGCACCTTGAAAGTTGTTTGGATGTGGTTGGAATTACGAACAAAGTGCTTCGAAGCACCTTGAAAGTTGTTTGGACGTGGTTGGAATTACGAACAAAGTGCTTCGAAGCACCTTGAAAGTTGTTTGGATGTGGTTGGAATTACGAACAAAGTGCTTCGAAGCACCTTGAAAGTTGTTTGGATGTGGTTGGAATTACGAACAAAGTGCTTCGAAGCACCTTGAAAGTTGTTTGGATGTGGTTGGAATTACGAACAAAGTGCTTCGAAGCACCTTGAAAGTTGTTTGGACGTGGTTGGAATTACGAACAAAGTGCTTCGAAGCACCTTGAAAGTTGTTTGGATGTGGTTGGAATTACGAACAAAGTGCTTCGAAAATGCTCTTTTTCTGAAAAAACCTCCAACTTTAAACGTTAATAGCTCGAAAACTAGAAGAGCTAGAAGGTCGCCGTAGGTACCAAAAGAAAGGAAATTTAACGGGGTACTCTCGACATGGGGGTCAAATTTAAGATCGGACGAAAGGAAAAAAAGTTATGAGCGTTCAAAGATAGACGTTTTTTGACGTTTTTTCAATGCAAAATTGCTGATTTCAAGTAGTTTCTTCCAAGTTAAGCCCAAAAATAAGCAGGTTTTGTTAACTTCTACATATTATGACAAAAAGATATTGCAAAAAGCACTAAACTTGCTTCCAAGTACCTTGAAAGTTGTTTGGACGTGGTTGGAATTACGAACAAAGTGCTTCGAAGCACCTTGAAAGTTGTTTGGATGTGGTTGAAATTACGAACAAAGTGCTTCGAAGCACCTTGAAAGTTGTTTGGATGTGGTTGGAATTACGAACAAAGTGCTTCGAAGCACCTTGAAAGTTGTTTGGATGTGGTTGGAATTACGAACAAAGTGCTTCGAAGCACCTTGAAAGTTGTTTGGATGTGGTTGGAATTACGAACAAAGTGCTTCGAAAATGCTCTTTTTCTGAAAAAACCTCCAACTTTAAACGTGAATAGCTCGAAAACTAGAAGAGCTAGAAGGTCGCCGTAGGTACCAAAAGAAAGGAAATTTAACGGGGTACTCTCGACATGAGGGTCAAATTTAAGATCGGACGAAAGGAAAAAAAGTTATGTGCGTTCAAAGACAGGCGTTTTTTGACGTTTTTTCAATGCAAAATTGCTGATTTCAAGTAGTTTCTTCCAAGTTAAGCCCAAAAATAAGCAGGTTTTGTTAACTTCTACATATTATGACAAAAAGATATTGCAAAAAGCACTAAACTTGCTTCCAAGTACCTTGGAAGTTGTTTGGACGTGGTTGGAATTACGAACAAAGTGCTTCGAAGCACCTTGAAAGTTGTTTGGATGTGGTTGAAATTACGAACAAAGTGCTTCGAAGCACCTTGAAAGTTGTTTGGATGTGGTTGGAATTACGAACAAAGTGCTTCGAAGCACCTTGAAAGTTGTTTGGATGTGGTTGGAATTACGAACAAAGTGCTTCGAAAATGCTCTTTTTCTGAAAAAACCTCCAACTTTAAACGTGAATAGCTCGAAAACTAGAAGAGCTAGAAGGTCGCCGTAGGTACCAAAAGAAAGGAAATTTAACGGGGTACTCTCGACATGGGGGTCAAATTTAAGATCGGACGAAAGGAAAAAAAGTTATGAGCGTTCAAAGACAGGCGTTTTTTGAGGTTTTTTCAATGCAAAATTGCTGATTTCAAGTAGTTTCTTCCAAGTTAAGCACAAAAATAAGCAGGTTTTGTTAACTTCTTCATATTATGACAAAAAGATCTTGCAAAAAGCACTGAACTTGCTTCCAAGTACCTTGAAAGTTGTTTGGATGTGGTTGGAATTACGAACAAAGTGCTTCGAAGCACCTTGAAAGTTGTTTGGACGTGGTTGGAATTACGAACAAAGTGCTTCGAAGCACCTTGAAAGTTGTTTGGATGTGGTTGGAATTACGAACAAAGTGCTTCGAAAATGCTCTTTTTCTGAAAAAACCTCCAACTTTAAACGTTAATAGCTCGAAAACTAGAAGAGCTAGAAGGTCGCCGTAGGTACCAAAAGAAAGGAAATTTAACGGGGTACTCTCGACATGGGGGTCAAATTTAAGATCGGACGAAAGGAAAAAAAGTTATGAGCGTTCAAAGATACTCGTTTTTTGACGTTTTTTCAATGCAAAATTGCTGATTTCAAGTAGTTTCTTCCAAGTTAAGCCCAAAAATAAGCAGGTTTTGTTAACTTCTACATATTATGACAAAAAGATATTGCAAAAAGCACTAAACTTGCTTCCAAGCACCTTGAAAGTTGTTTGGATGTGGTTGGAATTACGAACAAAGTGCTTCGAAGCACCTTGAAAGTTGTTTGGACGTGGTTGAAATTACGAACAAAGTGCTTCGAAGCACCTTGAAAGTTGTTTGGATGTGTTTGGAATTACGAACAAAGTGCTTCGAAGCACCTTGAAAGTTGTTTGGACGTGGTTGGAATTACGGACAAAGTGCTTCCAAGTACCTTGAAAGTTGTTTGGACGTGGTTGGAATTACGAACAAAGTGCTTCGAAGCACCTTGAAAGTTGTTTGGATGTGGTTGGAATTACGAACAAAGTGCTTCGAAGCACCTTGAAAGTTGTTTGGATGTGGTTGGAATTACGAACAAAGTGCTTCGAAGCACCTTGAAAGTTGTTTGGATGTGGTTGGAATTACGAACAAAGTGCTTCGAAGCACCTTTAAAGTTGTTTGGATGTGGTTGGAATTACGAACAAAGTGCTTCGAAAATGCTCTTTTTCTGAAAAAACCTCCAACTTTAAACGTTAATAGCTCGAAAACTAGAAGAGCTAGAAGGTCGCCGTAGGTACCAAAAGAAAGGAAATTTAACGGGGTACTCTCGACATGGGGGTCAAATTTAAGATCGGACGAAAGGAAAAAAAGTTATGTGCGTTCAAAGATAGGCGTTTTTTGAGGTTTTTTCAATGCAAAATTGCTGATTTCAAGTAGTTTCTTCCAAGTTAAGCACAAAAATAAGCAGGTTTTGTTAACTTCTACATATTATGACAAAAAGATCTTGCAAAAAGCACTGAACTTGCTTCCAAGTACCTTGAAAGTTGTTTGGATGTGGTTGGAATTACGAACAAAGTGCTTCGAAGCACCTTGAAAGTTGTTTGGACGTGGTTGGAATTACGAACAAAGTGCTTCGAAGCACCTTGAAAGTTGTTTGGATGTGGTTGGAATTACGAACAAAGTGCTTCGAAAATGCTCTTTTTCTGAAAAAACCTCCAACTTTAAACGTGAATAGCTCGAAAACTAGAAGAGCTAGAAGGTCGCCGTAGGTACCAAAAGAAAGGAAATTTAACGGGGTACTCTCGACATGGGGGTCAAATTTAAGATCGGACGAAAGGAAAAAAAGTTATGAGCGTTCAAAGACAGGCGTTTTTTGAGGTTTTTTCAATGCAAAATTGCTGATTTCAAGTAGTTTCTTCCAAGTTAAGCACAAAAATAAGCAGGTTTTGTTAACTTCTTCATATTATGACAAAAAGATCTTGCAAAAAGCACTGAACTTGCTTCCAAGTACCTTGAAAGTTGTTTGGATGTGGTTGGAATTACGAACAAAGTGCTTCGAAGCACCTTGAAAGTTGTTTGGACGTGGTTGGAATTACGAACAAAGTGCTTCGAAGCACCTTGAAAGTTGTTTGGATGTGGTTGGAATTACGAACAAAGTGCTTCGAAGCACCTTGAAAGTTGTTTGGATGTGGTTGGAATTACGAACAAAGTGCTTCGAAGCACCTTGAAAGTTGTTTGGATGTGGTTGGAATTACGAACAAAGTGCTTCGAAAATGCTCTTTTTCTGAAAAAACCTCCAACTTTAAACGTGAATAGCTCGAAAACTAGAAGAGCTAGAAGGTCGCCGTAGGTACCAAAAGAAAGGAAATTTAACGGGGTACTCTCGACATGGGGGTCAAATTTAAGATCGGACGAAAGGAAAAAAAGTTATGAGCGTTCAAAGACAGGCGTTTTTTGAGGTTTTTTCAATGCAAAATTGCTGATTTCAAGTAGTTTCTTCCAAGTTAAGCACAAAAATAAGCAGGTTTTGTTAACTTCTTCATATTATGACAAAAAGATCTTGCAAAAAGCACTGAACTTGCTTCCAAGTACCTTGAAAGTTGTTTGGATGTGGTTGGAATTACGAACAAAGTGCTTCGAAGCACCTTGAAAGTTGTTTGGACGTGGTTGGAATTACGAACAAAGTGCTTCGAAGCACCTTGAAAGTTGTTTGGATGTGGTTGGAATTACGAACAAAGTGCTTCGAAGCACCTTGAAAGTTGTTTGGATGTGGTTGGAATTACGAACAAAGTGCTTCGAAGCACCTTGAAAGTTGTTTGGATGTGGTTGGAATTACGAACAAAGTGCTTCGAAAATGCTCTTTTTCTGAAAAAACCTCCAACTTTAAACGTTAATAGCTCGAAAACTAGAAGAGCTAGAAGGTCGCCGTAGGTACCAAAAGAAAGGAAATTTAACGGGGTACTCTCGACATGGGGGTCAAATTTAAGATCGGACGAAAGGAAAAAAAGTTATGTGCGTTCAAAGATAGGCGTTTTTTGAGGTTTTTTCAATGCAAAATTGCTGATTTCAAGTAGTTTCTTCCAAGTTAAGCACAAAAATAAGCAGGTTTTGTTAACTTCTTCATATTATGACAAAAAGATCTTGCAAAAAGCACTGAACTTGCTTCCAAGTACCTTGAAAGTTGTTTGGATGTGGTTGGAATTACGAACAAAGTGCTTCGAAGCACCTT
The DNA here is from genome assembly GCF_943734705.1 of Anopheles coustani. Taxonomy (NCBI): domain Eukaryota; kingdom Metazoa; phylum Arthropoda; class Insecta; order Diptera; family Culicidae; genus Anopheles; species Anopheles coustani. Next base: position 18,369 of record NW_026525389.1, read on the forward strand.
GAAAGTTGTTTGGACGTGGTTGGAATTACGAACAAAGTGCTTCGAAGCACCTTGAAAGTTGTTTGGATGTGGTTGGAATTACGAACAAAGTGCTTCGAAAATGCTCTTTTTCTGAAAAAACCTCCAACTTTAAACGTGAATAGCTCGAAAACTAGAAGAGCTAGAAGGTCGCCGTAGGTACCAAAAGAAAGGAAATTTAACGGGGTACTCTCGACATGGGGGTCAAATTTAAGATCGGACGAAAGGAAAAAAAGTTATGAGCGTTCAAAGACAGGCGTTTTTTGAGGTTTTTTCAATGCAAAATTGCTGATTTCAAGTAGTTTCTTCCAAGTTAAGCACAAAAATAAGCAGGTTTTGTTAACTTCTTCATATTATGACAAAAAGATCTTGCAAAAAGCACTGAACTTGCTTCCAAGTACCTTGAAAGTTGTTTGGATGTGGTTGGAATTACGAACAAAGTGCTTCGAAGCACCTTGAAAGTTGTTTGGATGTGGTTGGAATTACGAACAAAGTGCTTCGAAGCACCTTGAAAGTTGTTTGGATGTGGTTGGAATTACGAACAAAGTGCTTCGAAAATGCTCTTTTTCTGAAAAAACCTCCAACTTTAAACGTTAATAGCTCGAAAACTAGAAGAGCTAGAAGGTCGCCGTAGGTACCAAAAGAAAGGAAATTTAACGGGGTACTCTCGACATGGGGGTCAAATTTAAGATCGGACGAAAGGAAAAAAAGTTATGAGCGTTCAAAGATAGGCGTTTTTTGACGTTTTTTCAATGCAAAATTGCTGATTTCAAGTAGTTTCTTCCAAGTTAAGCCCAAAAATAAGCAGGTTTTGTTAACTTCTACATATTATGACAAAAAGATATTGCAAAAAGCACTAAACTTGCTTCCAAGTACCTTGGAAGTTGTTTGGACGTGGTTGGAATTACGAACAAAGTGCTTCGAAGCACCTTGAAAGTTGTTTGGATGTGGTTGAAATTACGAACAAAGTGCTTCGAAGCACCTTGAAAGTTGTTTGGATGTGGTTGGAATTACGAACAAAGTGCTTCGAAGCACCTTGAAAGTTGTTTGGATGTGGTTGGAATTACGAACAAAGTGCTTCGAAGCACCTTGAAAGTTGTTTGGACGTGGTTGGAATTACGAACAAAGTGCTTCGAAGCACCTTGAAAGTTGTTTGGATGTGGTTGGAATTACGAACAAAGTGCTTCGAAAATGCTCTTTTTCTGAAAAAACCTCCAACTTTAAACGTTAATAGCTCGAAAACTAGAAGAGCTAGAAGGTCGCCGTAGGTACCAAAAGAAAGGAAATTTAACGGGGTACTCTCGACATGGGGGTCAAATTTAAGATCGGACGAAAGGAAAAAAAGTTATGTGCGTTCAAAGATAGGCGTTTTTTGACGTTTTTTCAATGCAAAATTGCTGATTTCAAGTAGTTTCTTCCAAGTTAAGCACAAAAATAAGCAGGTTTTGTTAACTTCTTCATATTATGACAAAAAGATCTTGCAAAAAGCACTGAACTTGCTTCCAAGTACCTTGAAAGTTGTTTGGATGTGGTTGGAATTACGAACAAAGTGCTTCGAAGCACCTTGAAAGTTGTTTGGACGTGGTTGGAATTACGAACAAAGTGCTTCGAAGCACCTTGAAAGTTGTTTGGATGTGGTTGGAATTACGAACAAAGTGCTTCGAAAATGCTCTTTTTCTGAAAAAACCTCTAACTTTAAACGTTAATAGCTCGAAAACTAGAAGAGCTAGAAGGTCGCCGTAGGTACCAAAAGAAAGGAAATTTAACGGGGTACTCTCGACATGGGGGTCAAATTTAAGATCGGACGAAAGGAAAAAAAGTTATGTGCGTTCAAAGATAGGCGTTTTTTGACGTTTTTTCAATGCAAAATTGCTGATTTCAAGTAGTTTCTTCCAAGTTAAGCCCAAAAATAAGCAGGTTTTGTTAACTTCTACATACTATGACAAAAAGATATTGCAAAAAGCACTAAACTTGCTTCCAAGCACCTTGAAAGTTGTTTGGACGTGGTTGGAATTACGAACAAAGTGCTTCGAAGCACCTTGAAAGTTGTTTGGATGTGGTTGAAATTACGAACAAAGTGCTTCGATGCACCTTGAAAGTTGTTTGGATGTGGTTGGAATTACGAACAAAGTGCTTCGAAGCACCTTGAAAGTTGTTTGGATGTGGTTGGAATTACGAACAAAGTGCTTCGAAGCACCTTGAAAGTTGTTTGGATGTGGTTGGAATTACGAACAAAGTGCTTCGAAGCACCTTGAAAGTTGTTTGGACGTGGTTGGAATTACGAACAAAGTGCTTCGAAGCACCTTGAAAGTTGTTTGGATGTGGTTGGAATTACGAACAAAGTGCTTCGAAGCACCTTGAAAGTTGTTTGGATGTGGTTGGAATTACGAACAAAGTGCTTCGAAGCACCTTGAAAGTTGTTTGGACGTGGTTGGAATTACGAACAAAGTGCTTCGAAGCACCTTGAAAGTTGTTTGGATGTGGTTGGAATTACGAACAAAGTGCTTCGAAAATGCTCTTTTTCTGAAAAAACCTCCAACTTTAAACGTTAATAGCTCGAAAACTAGAAGAGCTAGAAGGTCGCCGTAGGTACCAAAAGAAAGGAAATTTAACGGGGTACTCTCGACATGGGGGTCAAATTTAAGATCGGACGAAAGGAAAAAAAGTTATGAGCGTTCAAAGATAGGCGTTTTTTGACGTTTTTTCAATGCAAAATTGCTGATTTCAAGTAGTTTCTTCCAAGTTAAGCCCAAAAATAAGCAGGTTTTGTTAACTTCTACATATTATGACAAAAAGATATTGCAAAAAGCACTAAACTTGCTTCCAAGTACCTTGGAAGTTGTTTGGACGTGGTTGGAATTACGAACAAAGTGCTTCGAAGCACCTTGAAAGTTGTTTGGATGTGGTTGAAATTACGAACAAAGTGCTTCGAAGCACCTTGAAAGTTGTTTGGATGTGGTTGGAATTACGAACAAAGTGCTTCGAAGCACCTTGAAAGTTGTTTGGATGTGGTTGGAATTACGAACAAAGTGCTTCGAAGCACCTTGAAAGTTGTTTGGACGTGGTTGGAATTACGAACAAAGTGCTTCGAAGCACCTTGAAAGTTGTTTGGACGTGGTTGGAATTACGAAAAAAGTGCTTCGAAGCACCTTGAAAGTTGTTTGGATGTGGTTGGAATTACGAACAAAGTGCTTCGAAAATGCTCTTTTTCTGAAAAAACCTCCAACTTTAAACGTTAATAGCTCGAAAACTAGAAGAGCTAGAAGGTCGCCGTAGGTACCAAAAGAAAGGAAATTTAACGGGGTACTCTCGACATGGGGGTCAAATTTAAGATCGGACGAAAGGAAAAAAAGTTATGAGCGTTCAAAGATAGACGTTTTTTGACGTTTTTTCAATGCAAAATTGCTGATTTCAAGTAGTTTCTTCCAAGTTAAGCCCAAAAATAAGCAGGTTTTGTTAACTTCTACATATTATGACAAAAAGATATTGCAAAAAGCACTAAACTTGCTTCCAAGTACCTTGAAAGTTGTTTGGACGTGGTTGGAATTACGAACAAAGTGCTTCGAAGCACCTTGAAAGTTGTTTGGATGTGGTTGAAATTACGAACAAAGTGCTTCGAAGCACCTTGAAAGTTGTTTGGATGTGGTTGGAATTACGAACAAAGTGCTTCGAAGCACCTTGAAAGTTGTTTGGATGTGGTTGGAATTACGACAAAGTGCTTCGAAGCACCTTGAAAGTTGTTTGGATGTGGTTGGAATTACGAACAAAGTGCTTCCAAGTACCTTGAAAGTTGTTTGGACGTAGTTGGAATTACGAACAAAGTGCTTCGAAAATGCTCTTTTTCTGAAAAAACCTCCAACTTTAAACGTGAATAGCTCGAAAACTAGAAGAGCTAGAAGGTCGCCGTAGGTACCAAAAGAAAGGAAATTTAACGGGGTACTCTCGACATCGGGGTCAAATTTAAGATCGGACGAAAGGAAAAAAAGTTATGTGCGTTCAAAGATAGGCGTTTTTTGACGTTTTTTCAATGCAAAATTGCTGATTTCAAGTAGTTTCTTCCAAGTTAAGCCCAAAAATAAGCAGGTTTTGTTAACTTCTACATATTATGACAAAAAGATATTGCAAAAAGCACTAAACTTGCTTCCAAGTACCTTGGAAGTTGTTTGGACGTGGTTGGAATTACGAACAAAGTGCTTCGAAGCACCTTGAAAGTTGTTTGGATGTGGTTGAAATTACGAACAAAGTGCTTCGAAGCACCTTGAAAGTTGTTTGGATGTGGTTGGAATTACGAACAAAGTGCTTCGAAGCACCTTGAATGTTGTTTGGATGTGGTTGGAATTACGAACAAAGTGCTTCGAAGCACCTTGAAAGTTGATTGGACGCGGTTGGAATTACGAACAAAGTGCTTCGAAGCACCTTGAAAGTTGTTTGAACGTGGTTGAAATTACGAACAAAGTGCTTCGAAGCACCTTGAAAGTTGTTTGGATGTGGTTGGAATTACGAACAAAGTGCTTCGAAAATGCTCTTTTTCTGAAAAAACCTCCAACTTTAAACGTGAATAGCTCGAAAACTAGAAGAGCTAGAAGGTCGCCGTAGGTACCAAAAGAAAGGAAATTTAACGGGGTACTCTCGACATGGGGGTCAAATTTAAGATCGGACGAAAGGAAAAAAAGTTATGAGCGTTCAAAGATACTCGTTTTTTGACGTTTTTTCAATGCAAAATTGCTGATTTCAAGTAGTTTCTTCCAAGTTAAGCCCAAAAATAAGCAGGTTTTGTTAACTTCTACATATTATGACAAAAAGATATTGCAAAAAGCACTAAACTTGCTTCCAAGTACCTTGGAAGTTGTTTGGACGTGGTTGGAATTACGAACAAAGTGCTTCGAAGCACCTTGAAAGTTGTTTGGATGTGGTTGAAATTACGAACAAAGTGCTTCGAAGCACCTTGAAAGTTGTTTGGATGTGGTTGGAATTACGAACAAAGTGCTTCGAAGCACCTTGAAAGTTGTTTGGATGTGGTTGGAATTACGAACAAAGTGCTTCGAAGCACCTTGAAAGTTGTTTGGACGTGGTTGGAATTACGAACAAAGTGCTTCGAAGCACCTTGAAAGTTGTTTGGACGTAGTTGGAATTACGAACAAAGTGCTTCGAAAATGCTCTTTTTCTGAAAAAACCTCCAACTTTAAACGTTAATAGCTCGAAAACTAGAAGAGCTAGAAGGTCGCCGTAGGTACCAAAAGAAAGGAAATTTAACGGGGTACTCTCGACATGGGGGTCAAATTTAAGATCGGACGAAAGGAAAAAAAGTTATGAGCGTTCAAACATAGACGTTTTTTGACGTTTTTTCAATGCAAAATTGCTGATTTCAAGTAGTTTCTTCCAAGTTAAGCCCAAAAATAAGCAGGTTTTGTTAACTTCTACATATTATGACAAAAAGATATTGCAAAAAGCACTAAACTTGCTTCCAAGTACCTTGAAAGTTGTTTGGACGTGGTTGGAATTACGAACAAAGTGCTTCGAAGCACCTTGAAAGTTGTTTGGATGTGGTTGAAATTACGAACAAAGTGCTTCGAAGCACCTTGAAAGTTGTTTGGATGTGGTTGGAATTACGAACAAAGTGCTTCGAAGCACCTTGAAAGTTGTTTGGACGTGGTTGGAATTACGAACAAAGTGCTTCGAAGCACCTTGAAAGTTGTTTGGATGTGGTTGGAATTACGAACAAAGTGCTTCGAAGCACCTTGAAAGTTGTTTGGACGTGGTTGGAATTACGAACAAAGTGCTTCGAAGCACCTTTAAAGTTGTTTGGATGTGGTTGGAATTACGAACAAAGTGCTTCGAAAATGCTCTTTTTCTGAAAAAACCTCCAACTTTAAACGTGAATAGCTCGAAAACTAGAAGAGCTAGAAGGTCGCCGTAGGTACCAAAAGAAAGGAAATTTAACGGGGTACTCTCGACATGGGGGTCAAATTTAAGATCGGACGAAAGGAAAAAAAGTTATGAGCGTTCAAACATAGACGTTTTTTGACGTTTTTTCAATGCAAAATTGCTGATTTCAAGTAGTTTCTTCCAAGTTAAGCCCAAAAATAAGCAGGTTTTGTTAACTTCTACATATTATGACAAAAAGATATTGCAAAAAGCACTAAACTTGCTTCCAAGTACCTTGAAAGTTGTTTGGACGTGGTTGGAATTACGAACAAAGTGCTTCGAAGCACCTTGAAAGTTGTTTGGATGTGGTTGAAATTACGAACAAAGTGCTTCGAAGCACCTTGAAAGTTGTTTGGATGTGGTTGGAATTACGAACAAAGTGCTTCGAAGCACCTTGAAAGTTGTTTGGACGTGGTTGGAATTACGAACAAAGTGCTTCGAAGCACCTTGAAAGTTGTTTGGATGTGGTTGGAATTACGAACAAAGTGCTTCGAAGCACCTTGAAAGTTGTTTGGACGTGGTTGGAATTACGAACAAAGTGCTTCGAAGCACCTTTAAAGTTGTTTGGATGTGGTTGGAATTACGAACAAAGTGCTTCGAAAATGCTCTTTTTCTGAAAAAACCTCCAACTTTAAACGTGAATAGCTCGAAAACTAGAAGAGCTAGAAGGTCGCCGTAGGTACCAAAAGAAAGGAAATTTAACGGGGTACTCTCGACATGGGGGTCAAATTTAAGATCGGACGAAAGGAAAAAAAGTTATGAGCGTTCAAAGATACTCGTTTTTTGACGTTTTTTCAATGCAAAATTGCTGATTTCAAGTAGTTTCTTCCAAGTTAAGCCCAAAAATAAGCAGGTTTTGTTAACTTCTACATATTATGACAAAAAGATATTGCAAAAAGCACTAAACTTGCTTCCAAGTACCTTGGAAGTTGTTTGGACGTGGTTGGAATTACGAACAAAGTGCTTCGAAGCACCTTGAAAGTTGTTTGGATGTGGTTGAAATTACGAACAAAGTGCTTCGAAGCACCTTGAAAGTTGTTTGGATGTGGTTGGAATTACGAACAAAGTGCTTCGAAGCACCTTGAAAGTTGTTTGGATGTGGTTGGAATTACGAACAAAGTGCTTCGAAGCACCTTGAAAGTTGTTTGGACGTGGTTGGAATTACGAACAAAGTGCTTCGAAGCACCTTGAAAGTTGTTTGGACGTGGTTGGAATTACGAACAAAGTGCTTCGAAGCACCTTGAAAGTTGTTTGGATGTGGTTGGAATTACGAACAAAGTGCTTCGAAAATGCTCTTTTTCTGAAAAAACCTCCAACTTTAAACGTTAATAGCTCGAAAACTAGAAGAGCTAGAAGGTCGCCGTAGGTACCAAAAGAAAGGAAATTTAACGGGGTACTCTCGACATGGGGGTCAAATTTAAGATCGGACGAAAGGAAAAAAAGTTATGAGCGTTCAAAGATAGACGTTTTTTGACGTTTTTTCAATGCAAAATTGCTGATTTCAAGTAGTTTCTTCCAAGTTAAGCCCAAAAATAAGCAGGTTTTGTTAACTTCTACATATTATGACAAAAAGATATTGCAAAAAGCACTAAACTTGCTTCCAAGTACCTTGAAAGTTGTTTGGACGTGGTTGGAATTACGAACAAAGTGCTTCGAAGCACCTTGAAAGTTGTTTGGATGTGGTTGAAATTACGAACAAAGTGCTTCGAAGCACCTTGAAAGTTGTTTGGATGTGGTTGGAATTACGAACAAAGTGCTTCGAAGCACCTTGAAAGTTGTTTGGATGTGGTTGGAATTACGACAAAGTGCTTCGAAGCACCTTGAAAGTTGTTTGGATGTGGTTGGAATTACGAACAAAGTGCTTCCAAGTACCTTGAAAGTTGTTTGGACGTAGTTGGAATTACGAACAAAGTGCTTCGAAAATGCTCTTTTTCTGAAAAAACCTCCAACTTTAAACGTGAATAGCTCGAAAACTAGAAGAGCTAGAAGGTCGCCGTAGGTACCAAAAGAAAGGAAATTTAACGGGGTACTCTCGACATCGGGGTCAAATTTAAGATCGGACGAAAGGAAAAAAAGTTATGTGCGTTCAAAGATAGGCGTTTTTTGACGTTTTTTCAATGCAAAATTGCTGATTTCAAGTAGTTTCTTCCAAGTTAAGCCCAAAAATAAGCAGGTTTTGTTAACTTCTACATATTATGACAAAAAGATATTGCAAAAAGCACTAAACTTGCTTCCAAGTACCTTGGAAGTTGTTTGGACGTGGTTGGAATTACGAACAAAGTGCTTCGAAGCACCTTGAAAGTTGTTTGGATGTGGTTGAAATTACGAACAAAGTGCTTCGAAGCACCTTGAAAGTTGTTTGGATGTGGTTGGAATTACGAACAAAGTGCTTCGAAGCACCTTGAAAGTTGTTTGGATGTGGTTGGAATTACGAACAAAGTGCTTCGAAAATGCTCTTTTTCTGAAAAAACCTCCAACTTTAAACGTGAATAGCTCGAAAACTAGAAGAGCTAGAAGGTCGCCGTAGGTACCAAAAGAAAGGAAATTTAACGGGGTACTCTCGACATGGGGGTCAAATTTAAGATCGGACGAAAGGAAAAAAAGTTATGAGCGTTCAAAGATACTCGTTTTTTGACGTTTTTTCAATGCAAAATTGCTGATTTCAAGTAGTTTCTTCCAAGTTAAGCCCAAAAATAAGCAGGTTTTGTTAACTTCTACATATTATGACAAAAAGATATTGCAAAAAGCACTAAACTTGCTTCCAAGTACCTTGGAAGTTGTTTGGACGTGGTTGGAATTACGAACAAAGTGCTTCGAAGCACCTTGAAAGTTGTTTGGATGTGGTTGAAATTACGAACAAAGTGCTTCGAAGCACCTTGAAAGTTGTTTGGATGTGGTTGGAATTACGAACAAAGTGCTTCGAAGCACCTTGAAAGTTGTTTGGATGTGGTTGGAATTACGAACAAAGTGCTTCGAAGCACCTTGAAAGTTGTTTGGACGTGGTTGGAATTACGAACAAAGTGCTTCGAAGCACCTTGAAAGTTGTTTGGACGTAGTTGGAATTACGAACAAAGTGCTTCGAAAATGCTCTTTTTCTGAAAAAACCTCCAACTTTAAACGTTAATAGCTCGAAAACTAGAAGAGCTAGAAGGTCGCCGTAGGTACCAAAAGAAAGGAAATTTAACGGGGTACTCTCGACATGGGGGTCAAATTTAAGATCGGACGAAAGGAAAAAAAGTTATGAGCGTTCAAACATAGACGTTTTTTGACGTTTTTTCAATGCAAAATTGCTGATTTCAAGTAGTTTCTTCCAAGTTAAGCCCAAAAATAAGCAGGTTTTGTTAACTTCTACATATTATGACAAAAAGATATTGCAAAAAGCACTAAACTTGCTTCCAAGTACCTTGAAAGTTGTTTGGACGTGGTTGGAATTACGAACAAAGTGCTTCGAAGCACCTTGAAAGTTGTTTGGATGTGGTTGAAATTACGAACAAAGTGCTTCGAAGCACCTTGAAAGTTGTTTGGATGTGGTTGGAATTACGAACAAAGTGCTTCGAAGCACCTTGAAAGTTGTTTGGACGTGGTTGGAATTACGAACAAAGTGCTTCGAAGCTCCTTGAAAGTTGTTTGGACGTGGTAAGAATAACGTACAAAGTGCTTCGAAGCACCTTGAAAGTTGTTTGGACGTGGTAAGAATTACGAACAAAGTGCTTCCAAGCACCTTTGAAGTTGTTTGGATGTGGTTGGAATTACGAACAAAGTGCTTCGAAAATGCTCTTTTTCTGAAAAAACCTCCAACTTTAAACGTGAATAGCTCGAAAACTAGAAGAGCTAGAAGGTCGCCGTAGGTACCAAAAGAAAGGAAATTTAACGGGGTACTCTCGACATGGGGGTCAAATTTAAGATCGGACGAAAGGAAAAAAAGTTATGAGCGTTCAAACATAGACGTTTTTTGACGTTTTTTCAATGCAAAATTGCTGATTTCAAGTAGTTTCTTCCAAGTTAAGCCCAAAAATAAGCAGGTTTTGTTAACTTCTACATATTATGACAAAAAGATATTGCAAAAAGCACTAAACTTGCTTCCAAGTACCTTGAAAGTTGTTTGGACGTGGTTGGAATTACGAACAAAGTGCTTCGAAGCACCTTGAAAGTTGTTTGGATGTGGTTGAAATTACGAACAAAGTGCTTCGAAGCACCTTGAAAGTTGTTTGGATGTGGTTGGAATTACGAACAAAGTGCTTCGAAGCACCTTGAAAGTTGTTTGGACGTGGTTGGAATTACGAACAAAGTGCTTCGAAGCACCTTGAAAGTTGTTTGGATGTGGTTGGAATTACGAACAAAGTGCTTCGAAGCACCTTGAAAGTTGTTTGGACGTGGTTGGAATTACGAACAAAGTGCTTCGAAGCACCTTTAAAGTTGTTTGGATGTGGTTGGAATTACGAACAAAGTGCTTCGAAAATGCTCTTTTTCTGAAAAAACCTCCAACTTTAAACGTGAATAGCTCGAAAACTAGAAGAGCTAGAAGGTCGCCGTAGGTACCAAAAGAAAGGAAATTTAACGGGGTACTCTCGACATGGGGGTCAAATTTAAGATCGGACGAAAGGAAAAAAAGTTATGAGCGTTCAAAGATACTCGTTTTTTGACGTTTTTTCAATGCAAAATTGCTGATTTCAAGTAGTTTCTTCCAAGTTAAGCCCAAAAATAAGCAGGTTTTGTTAACTTCTACATATTATGACAAAAAGATATTGCAAAAAGCACTAAACTTGCTTCCAAGTACCTTGGAAGTTGTTTGGACGTGGTTGGAATTACGAACAAAGTGCTTCGAAGCACCTTGAAAGTTGTTTGGATGTGGTTGAAATTACGAACAAAGTGCTTCGAAGCACCTTGAAAGTTGTTTGGATGTGGTTGGAATTACGAACAAAGTGCTTCGAAGCACCTTGAAAGTTGTTTGGATGTGGTTGGAATTACGAACAAAGTGCTTCGAAGCACCTTGAAAGTTGTTTGGATGTGGTTGGAATTACGAACAAAGTGCTTCGAAGCACCTTGAAAGTTGTGTAGCGGCTGCGGACATCGGAGACAACGGACAGCGGCAAGTCCGCACAATACAGCCGCGAACGTACCGTGCGTTCGTCTCCGTTAAAAACTTATCGTGCACGATGGCAAGAACGGCTTGCCGCGCAACCCACGCGGGTTGCTCAGTGAACGATATAAAAAGCGCATGCAACGAGCACGCGTTCTTCTCTTCTCTAGTGGCTTTTCTACGTGCTAACATTACGTGGTGAATTCAGAAACAAAGTGATAGATTCTTTTGGGTGATCATTAAAATAAAAAAGGTGGTAAAAAACACAGAAAACGATTCGTCGTGTTACCGTACCCACAAATTGGTGACCCCGACGTGATCGCCTGCGCTATCACACATTTCCCTACCAGCGAACAACGCGTTCTGCGCCGGTAAGTGACCGGAGAAATTGACCCACGCGGCACTCTGCATCGAGCAGCCATTACGAAAAGTGACCAACCGCGAGGAATCCCTGCACCGCGCAGCCGTTCCACGAAGCGACCACCCGTGCGAAGGTCTACACCGAGTAGCCATTCTTCCGGGAAACGACCACGCGCAAGAATCACCACGCAGAACCACATTTTCTTCGCCCGCTTGCTTTGACAACGCCGTCCGAGAATGATTCATCACAGCCCTGAACGAGCCACACGCGTGGCCAACGATGGATCGGAAGGTACATCGGCTAGCAATGAGGATGCAAATGCAATACCCGACAAAAACGTGACGACGATCTCTGGTGCGCCGAAAATCCCTCCACCGCTTATGGACACCAGCAACCTGGAAGGTTTTTTCTTGTCGGTGGAATACTGGTTCGCTGCCGCCGGTATTCTTGACACCCAGGATGCGAAACGATTCAATTTCGTGATGGCCCAGGTACCGCAGAAAACACTGGTTGAATTAAAATCGAAGTTCGAAATGCTGCCAGCGAAAAACAAGTACGATTTCGCGAAAAGAACGCTGACGGAACACTTTAGCGAATCGCAACAAAGGCGTATGCAACGCGTGCTGTCAGAGATGGCGCTTGGTGACGCCAAGCCTTCCCAGCTGTACTACGACATGCGGCGGGTGGCTAATGGGTCAATCTCTGATGAGTTGTTGCTCGATCTTTGGGCTGCCCGGCTCCCTGCTAACATACAACAGCTGGTAGTAGCAAATCAGGGCCCAGCTAGTGAAAAATTGGCCATCGCCGACGCGGTAATGGAATCGCAACGCTGGCGTCCTATTAACGCGATCGAAACTGCGCCCAAGCGTGGGCAACTAGCTGAGCCAGGCAGTCAACGCAACGAAGGGCACATGCACGCGCCGTGCCTGGAGGCGTGGAATGAGATAAAGTCCGAACTAAGTAACATAAAAGCACTGATCAGTAACGGTAGCCACTGTGCCAAACGATCGTCAACTCCCGCCAGACATTCACGTGAATCCTCTCCTCGACGAACGCGTAGCACCAGCCGCACAGGATCAAACACCGGACTGTGTTGGTATCACGAGCATCATGGTGCTCGCGCAACGAAGTGCCGACATCCGTGTACCTTTAAGGTTACTTCCAACCAACCTTAGGTATGCATGTCGGGATCCGGAGACGTAGTGCACGCGCTCACTACCTCCAACGCCGCGCCTCGACTGTGCATTTCTGACAACGCGACAGGAACGCGCTTCCTGATCGACAGCGGCGCCGAAATATCAGTAATTCCACGCGACCGACGCGTTAGTGGTGTGCGACCTACAAGCGCCGTGCTTGTAGCTGCGAATGGAACAAACATCCCCGTCTACGGAGAGGCAACTCTAAACGTCAGCCTTGGCCTCCGCAGGGACTTCTTGTGGACCTTTGTCATCGCGGATGTCACCATCGCCATCATCGGAGCGGATTTCCTTGCACACCACGACCTCCTGATCGACCTGAAGCGACGACGGCTTATTGATAACACCACGAACATCCAGATGGCCGGCATCCTGATCGACGACGCAGCCAGCGACATCCGAGCGTTCTCACGAGAGGCGCCTTTAGCTGATATTCTAAGCGATTTTCCGGCATTAACAACAACATCGCCACCGGGACTGACATGCAACTCTACCGTCATGCACTACATCGATACGACTGGCCCGCCAACGAGTGCGCGTCCTCGCAGACTGCCTCCGGAGAAACTTGCTGCAGCACGAGCTGAGTTCGACATCCTGCTCCGGTTGGGAATTTGCCGCCCATCGCGATCCAACTGGGCGAGTCCCTTGCATATGGTGCAGAAACCAGACGGAACGTGGAGACCATGTGGCGATTACAGGGCACTGAACGCTCAAACAGTCCCTGATCGATATCCCGTACCCTATCTACAGGATTTCACCGCCACCCTCGCTGGAAAACACGTATTCTCCAAAATCGACTTGAAGAAGGCTTTCCACCAAGTGCCAATAAATCCCGACGACGTACCGAAGACGGCAATCATAACACCATTTGGCCTTTTCGAGTTTTCGTACATGACCTTCGGCCTGCGGAACGCCGCGCAGACCTTCCAACGCCTTATAAATGAAGTCGTACGTGGATTGGACTTTGTGTTCGTATATATCGACGACATATTCATAGCATCCACGACTATGGCAGAACATCGTGAGCACCTCACCCAGCTCTTCAAACGACTGGAAGAGCACCATTTACACATCAACTGTGCGAAGACCGAACTCGGGAAATCAGAAATTAGATTCCTGGGCCATCAGGTAAACGAAAACGGTATCCTGCCTCTTCCGGAACGGGTAGAAGCTATCCGCGATTTTAAAACTCCAGCGACCGTAAAGGAGCTAAAAAAGTTTATCGCGATGATAAACTTCTACCGCCGATTCATACCGAATGCCATCGTTGCACAAGCCCCGCTGCTCGCTATGATTCCCGGAAATCGAAAAAACGACAAAACTCCTCTCGAATGGACTCCTGAGACGACATCAGCCTTCATCGAGTGCAAGGAGCAGCTAGCGAACACCACGCTCCTTGCACACCCCATAGCCAACGCGGAACTCTCACTATGGGTCGATGCCTCGGACATCGCTGCTGGCGCAGCACTACATCAAGTAGTAGATGGACAACTCCAACCACTTGGATTCTTCTCCAAGAAGTTTGACAAAACGCAGCGACGATACAGCACCTACGACCGCGAGCTGACAGCGATATATCTGGCAGTACGACACTTCCGGCACTGGTTGGATGGACGAACAAGCCACATCTATACCGACCACAAGCCGATAACATACGCCTTCAAGCAAAGCTCCGACAAAGCTTCACCACGACAGGCTCGACAATTGGACTACATTGGTCAGCACACAACTGATATCCGGCACGTGCAAGGAAAGGACAACGTTACAGCTGATCTTCTCTCTCGAATCAACGCGATCGACGATAGCAGGGTGATCGACTTCGGAGCATTGGCCGACGACCAGGCCAAAGACGAGGAACTACAACGCATCCTTCAAAACGACGTGAGTACTAGCCTACACCTCAAGCGAGTAACCATTCCAGGTACCGAACATCAACTTTACTGTGACGACACAACCGACAACCTGCGACCGTTCATCACGAGGGCCTTCAGAGAACGCTTCCTGAAGGTTACTCATGGACTACATCATCCCGGCACCCGAGCGACGGCTAAACTGATGACTTCCCGATTCGTTTGGCCCAACATTCGCCAGGATAGCATACGTTTTGCCCGCAACTGCCTGGAATGTCAGCGAGCGAAAGTCACGAGACACACGAAAACGCCCCTCGAACGATACCCGGCGACGACAAATCGATTCTCACATATCAACGTTGATATCGTGGGACCGTTTCCTCCAAGTAACGGACAGCGTTACTGCTTAACGATCATAGATCGTCGAACTCGATGGCCAGAGGCTATTCCACTGCCGGACATGACAGCACCGGTTGTCGCCCACGCACTGGTTGCTAACTGGATTGCACGCTTTGGAATTCCTCAATACATCACAACCGACCAAGGACGTCAGTTCGAGTCGAACCTCTTCGCCGAACTCCTCAAAACCTTGGGCACCAAACACCTGCGGACTACAGCATATCATCCGCAGAGCAATGGATTGATTGAACGATGGCACCGTACACTTAAAGCTGCCATCCTATGCCACGACACAATCCACTGGACGCAACACCTGCCAATGATCCTCCTGGGAATGCGTACGTCTTACAAGGATGACTTGCAAGCTGCTCCTGCCGAACTCGTATATGGAACGACCCTTCGCATACCCTCCGACTTCGTATGCGAACCGAAGATAACATCATCTGATACCGACCCCGATCTACTGGTGAACCTGCGACAAGCGATGAGACGCATCAGAACCGACGAGACCGCTTGGCACGGGCAACAACATGTGTTTGTTCACAGCGATCTTGCAAAAGCTACGCATGTTTTTGTGAGAAACGACTCCATCCGACCATCGCTCTCGACCCCGTACGACGGGCCGTTTAAAGTCCATCAGCGTAGCGCCAAGTACTACGCGGTCGACATTAACGGCAAAATAATCAATGTCTCAATCGACCGATTAAAACCGTGCTACCGAGCTGACATCGAGGAACCACCATCGACGACCCAAACGCAAACGACAACATCGACGCCAACAACCACAACGGTACCATCAACGCTGATGACGACGCCGAACGAGCCGCAACCAGATCCGATATCGCCGAAAGTCACCAGGTCTGGACGACATGTACGGTTCCCTCAACGCTTCCGATAGCCCCGGTGATTCGGCTAGCAAGGGGGTACTGTAGCGGCTGCGGACATCGGAGACAACGGACAGCGGCAAGTCCGCACAATACAGCCGCGAACGTACCGTGCGTTCGTCTCCGTTAAAAACTTATCGTGCACGATGGCAAGAACGGCTTGCCGCGCAACCCACGCGGGTTGCTCAGTGAACGATATAAAAAGCGCATGCAACGAGCACGCGTTCTTCTCTTCTCTAGTGGCTTTTCTACGTGCTAACATTACGTGGTGAATTCAGAAACAAAGTGATAGATTCTTTTGGGTGATCATTAAAATAAAAAAGGTGGTAAAAAACACAGAAAACGATTCGTCGTGTTACCGTACCCACAGTTGTTTGGACGTGGTTGGAATTACGAACAAAGTGCTTCGAAGCACCTTGAAAGTTGTTTGGATGTGGTTGGAATTACGAACAAAGTGCTTCGAAAATGCTCTTTTTCTGAAAAAACCTCCAACTTTAAACGTTAATAGCTCGAAAACTAGAAGAGCTAGAAGGTCGCCGTAGGTACCAAAAGAAAGGAAATTTAACGGGGTACTCTCGACATGGGGGTCAAATTTAAGATCGGACGAAAGGAAAAAAAGTTATGAGCGTTCAAAGATAGACGTTTTTTGACGTTTTTTCAATGCAAAATTGCTGATTTCAAGTAGTTTCTTCCAAGTTAAGCCCAAAAATAAGCAGGTTTTGTTAACTTCTACATATTATGACAAAAAGATATTGCAAAAAGCACTAAACTTGCTTCCAAGTACCTTGGAAGTTGTTTGGACGTGGTTGGAATTACGAACAAAGTGCTTCGAAGCACCTTGAAAGTTGTTTGGACGTGGTTGGAATTACGAACAAAGTGCTTCGAAGCACCTTGAAAGTTGTTTGGATGTGGTTGAAATTACGAACAAAGTGCTTCGAAGCACCTTGAAAGTTGTTTGGATGTGGTTGGAATTACGAACAAAGTGCTTCGAAGCACCTTGAAAGTTGTTTGGATGTGGTTGGAATTACGAACAAAGTGCTTCGAAGCACCTTGAAAGTTGTTTGGACGTGGTTGGAATTACGAACAAAGTGCTTCGAAGCACCTTGAAAGTTGTTTGGATGTGGTTGGAATTACGAACAAAGTGCTTCGAAAATGCTCTTTTTCTGAAAAAACCTCCAACTTTAAACGTTAATAGCTCGAAAACTAGAAGAGCTAGAAGGTCGCCGTAGGTACCAAAAGAAAGGAAATTTAACGGGGTACTCTCGACATGGGGGTCAAATTTAAGATCGGACGAAAGGAAAAAAAGTTATGAGCGTTCAAAGATAGACGTTTTTTGACGTTTTTTCAATGCAAAATTGCTGATTTCAAGTAGTTTCTTCCAAGTTAAGCCCAAAAATAAGCAGGTTTTGTTAACTTCTACATATTATGACAAAAAGATATTGCAAAAAGCACTAAACTTGCTTCCAAGTACCTTGGAAGTTGTTTGGACGTGGTTGGAATTACGAACAAAGTGCTTCGAAGCACCTTGAAAGTTGTTTGGATGTGGTTGAAATTACGAACAAAGTGCTTCGAAGCACCTTGAAAGTTGTTTGGATGTGGTTGGAATTACGAACAAAGTGCTTCGAAGCACCTTGAAAGTTGTTTGGATGTGGTTGGAATTACGAACAAAGTGCTTCGAAGCACCTTGAAAGTTGTTTGGACGTGGTTGGAATTACGAACAAAGTGCTTCGAAGCACCTTGAAAGTTGTTTGGATGTGGTTGGAATTACGAACAAAGTGCTTCGAAAATGCTCTTTTTCTGAAAAAACCTCCAACTTTAAACGTTAATAGCTCGAAAACTAGAAGAGCTAGAAGGTCGCCGTAGGTACCAAAAGAAAGGAAATTTAACGGGGTACTCTCGACATGGGGGTCAAATTTAAGATCGGACGAAAGGAAAAAAAGTTATGAGCGTTCAAAGATAGACGTTTTTTGACGTTTTTTCAATGCAAAATTGCTGATTTCAAGTAGTTTCTTCCAAGTTAAGCCCAAAAATAAGCAGGTTTTGTTAACTTCTACATATTATGACAAAAAGATATTGCAAAAAGCACTAAACTTGCTTCCAAGTACCTTGAAAGTTGTTTGGACGTGGTTGGAATTACGAACAAAGTGCTTCGAAGCACCTTGAAAGTTGTTTGGATGTGGTTGAAATTACGAACAAAGTGCTTCGAAGCACCTTGAAAGTTGTTTGGATGTGGTTGGAATTACGAACAAAGTGCTTCGAAGCACCTTGAAAGTTGTTTGGATGTGGTTGGAATTACGACAAAGTGCTTCGAAGCACCTTGAAAGTTGTTTGGATGTGGTTGGAATTACGAACAAAGTGCTTCCAAGTACCTTGAAAGTTGTTTGGACGTAGTTGGAATTACGAACAAAGTGCTTCGAAAATGCTCTTTTTCTGAAAAAACCTCCAACTTTAAACGTGAATAGCTCGAAAACTAGAAGAGCTAGAAGGTCGCCGTAGGTACCAAAAGAAAGGAAATTTAACGGGGTACTCTCGACATGGGGGTCAAATTTAAGATCGGACGAAAGGAAAAAAAGTTATGAGCGTTCAAAGATAGACGTTTTTTGACGTTTTTTCAATGCAAAATTGCTGATTTCAAGTAGTTTCTTCCAAGTTAAGCCCAAAAATAAGCAGGTTTTGTTAACTTCTACATATTATGACAAAAAGATATTGCAAAAAGCACTAAACTTGCTTCCAAGTACCTTGGAAGTTGTTTGGACGTGGTTGGAATTACGAACAAAGTGCTTCGAAGCACCTTGAAAGTTGTTTGGATGTGGTTGAAATTACGAACAAAGTGCTTCGAAGCACCTTGAAAGTTGTTTGGATGTGGTTGGAATTACGAACAAAGTGCTTCGAAGCACCTTGAAAGTTGTTTGGATGTGGTTGGAATTACGAACAAAGTGCTTCGAAGCACCTTGAAAGTTGTTTGGACGTGGTTGGAATTACGAACAAAGTGCTTCGAAGCACCTTGAAAGTTGTTTGGATGTGGTTGGAATTACGAACAAAGTGCTTCGAAAATGCTCTTTTTCTGAAAAAACCTCCAACTTTAAACGTTAATAGCTCGAAAACTAGAAGAGCTAGAAGGTCGCCGTAGGTACCAAAAGAAAGGAAATTTAACGGGGTACTCTCGACATGGGGGTCAAATTTAAGATCGGACGAAAGGAAAAAAAGTTATGAGCGTTCAAAGATAGACGTTTTTTGACGTTTTTTCAATGCAAAATTGCTGATTTCAAGTAGTTTCTTCCAAGTTAAGCCCAAAAATAAGCAGGTTTTGTTAACTTCTACATATTATGACAAAAAGATATTGCAAAAAGCACTAAACTTGCTTCCAAGTACCTTGAAAGTTGTTTGGACGTGGTTGGAATTACGAACAAAGTGCTTCGAAGCACCTTGAAAGTTGTTTGGATGTGGTTGAAATTACGAACAAAGTGCTTCGAAGCACCTTGAAAGTTGTTTGGATGTGGTTGGAATTACGAACAAAGTGCTTCGAAGCACCTTGAAAGTTGTTTGGATGTGGTTGGAATTACGACAAAGTGCTTCGAAGCACCTTGAAAGTTGTTTGGATGTGGTTGGAATTACGAACAAAGTGCTTCCAAGTACCTTGAAAGTTGTTTGGACGTAGTTGGAATTACGAACAAAGTGCTTCGAAAATGCTCTTTTTCTGAAAAAACCTCCAACTTTAAACGTGAATAGCTCGAAAACTAGAAGAGCTAGAAGGTCGCCGTAGGTACCAAAAGAAAGGAAATTTAACGGGGTACTCTCGACATGGGGGTCAAATTTAAGATCGGACGAAAGGAAAAAAAGTTATGAGCGTTCAAAGATAGACGTTTTTTGACGTTTTTTCAATGCAAAATTGCTGATTTCAAGTAGTTTCTTCCAAGTTAAGCCCAAAAATAAGCAGGTTTTGTTAACTTCTACATATTATGACAAAAAGATATTGCAAAAAGCACTAAACTTGCTTCCAAGTACCTTGAAAGTTGTTTGGACGTGGTTGGAATTACGAACAAAGTGCTTCGAAGCACCTTGAAAGTTGTTTGGATGTGGTTGAAATTACGAACAAAGTGCTTCGAAGCACCTTGAAAGTTGTTTGGATGTGGTTGGAATTACGAACAAAGTGCTTCGAAGCACCTTGAAAGTTGTTTGGATGTGGTTGGAATTACGAACAAAGTGCTTCGAAGCACCTTGAAAGTTGTTTGGACGTGGTTGGAATTACGAACAAAGTGCTTCGAAGCACCTTGAAAGTTGTTTGGATGTGGTTGGAATTACGAACAAAGTGCTTCGAAAATGCTCTTTTTCTGAAAAAACCTCCAACTTTAAACGTTAATAGCTCGAAAACTAGAAGAGCTAGAAGGTCGCCGTAGGTACCAAAAGAAAGGAAATTTAACGGGGTACTCTCGACATGGGGGTCAAATTTAAGATCGGACGAAAGGAAAAAAAGTTATGAGCGTTCAAAGATAGACGTTTTTTGACGTTTTTTCAATGCAAAATTGCTGATTTCAAGTAGTTTCTTCCAAGTTAAGCCCAAAAATAAGCAGGTTTTGTTAACTTCTACATATTATGACAAAAAGATATTGCAAAAAGCACTAAACTTGCTTCCAAGTACCTTGAAAGTTGTTTGGACGTGGTTGGAATTACGAACAAAGTGCTTCGAAGCACCTTGAAAGTTGTTTGGATGTGGTTGAAATTACGAACAAAGTGCTTCGAAGCACCTTGAAAGTTGTTTGGATGTGGTTGGAATTACGAACAAAGTGCTTCGAAGCACCTTGAAAGTTGTTTGGATGTGGTTGGAATTACGACAAAGTGCTTCGAAGCACCTTGAAAGTTGTTTGGATGTGGTTGGAATTACGAACAAAGTGCTTCCAAGTACCTTGAAAGTTGTTTGGACGTAGTTGGAATTACGAACAAAGTGCTTCGAAAATGCTCTTTTTCTGAAAAAACCTCCAACTTTAAACGTGAATAGCTCGAAAACTAGAAGAGCTAGAAGGTCGCCGTAGGTACCAAAAGAAAGGAAATTTAACGGGGTACTCTCGACATGGGGGTCAAATTTAAGATCGGACGAAAGGAAAAAAAGTTATGAGCGTTCAAACATAGACGTTTTTTGACGTTTTTTCAATGCAAAATTGCTGATTTCAAGTAGTTTCTTCCAAGTTAAGCCCAAAAATAAGCAGGTTTTGTTAACTTCTACATATTATGACAAAAAGATATTGCAAAAAGCACTAAACTTGCTTCCAAGTACCTTGGAAGTTGTTTGGACGTGGTTGGAATTACGAACAAAGTGCTTCGAAGCACCTTGAAAGTTGTTTGGATGTGGTTGAAATTACGAACAAAGTGCTTCGAAGCACCTTGAAAGTTGTTTGGACATGGTTGGAATTACGAACAAAGTGCTTCGAAGCACCTTGAAAGTTGATTGGACGTGGTTGGAATTACGAACAAAGTGCTTCGAAGCACCTTGAAAGTTGTTTGGATGTGGTTGGAATTACGAACAAAGTGCTTCGAAGCACCTTGAAAGTTGTTTGGATGTGGTTGGAATTACGAACAAAGTGCTTCGAAGCACCTTGAAAGTTGTTTGGATGTGGTTGGAATTACGAACAAAGTGCTTCGAAGCACCTTGAAAGTTGTTTGGATGTGATTGGAATTACGAACAAAGTACTTCGAAGCACCTTGAAAGTTGTTTGGACGTGGTTGGAATTACGAACAAAGTGCTTCGAAGCACCTTGAAAGTTGTTTGGACGTGGTTGGAATTACGAACAAAGTGCTTCGAAGCACCTTGAAAGTTGTTTGGATGTGATTGGAATTACGAACAAAGTACTTCGAAGCACCTTGAAAGTTGTTTGGACGTGGTTGGAATGACGAACAAAGTGCTTCGAAGCACCTTGAAAGTTGTTTGGACGTGGTTGGAATTACGAACAAAGTGCTTCGAAGCACCTTGAAAGTTGTTTGGATGTGGTTGAAATTACGAACAAAGTGCTTCGAAGCACCTTGAAAGTTGTTTGGATGTGGTTGGAATTACGAACAAAGTGCTTCGAAGCACCTTGAAAGTTGTTTGGATGTGGTTGGAATTACGAACAAAGTGCTTCGAAGCACCTTGAAAGTTGTTTGGATGTGGTTGGAATTACGAACAAAGTGCTTCGAAGCACCTTGAAAGTTGTTTGGACGTGGTTGGAATTACGAACAAAGTGCTTCGAAGCACCTTGAAAGTTGTTTGGATGTGGTTGGAATTACGAACAAAGTGCTTCGAAGCACCTTGAAAGTTGTTTGGATGTGGTTGGAATTACGAACAAAGTGCTTCGAAGCACCTTGAAAGTTGTTTGGATGTGGTTGGAATTACGAACAAAGTGCTTCGAAGCACCTTGAAAGTTGTTTGGACGTGGTTGGAATTACGAACAAAGTGCTTCGAAGCACCTTGAAAGTTGTTTGGATGTGGTTGGAATTACGAACAAAGTGCTTCGAAAATGCTCTTTTTCTGAAAAAACCTCCAACTTTAAACGTTAATAGCTCGAAAACTAGAAGAGCTAGAAGGTCGCCGTAGGTACCAAAAGAAAGGAAATTTAACGGGGTACTCTCGACATGGGGGTCAAATTTAAGATCGGACGAAAGGAAAAAAAGTTATGAGCGTTCAAAGATAGGCGTTTTTTGACGTTTTTTCAATGCAAAATTGCTGATTTCAAGTAGTTTCTTCCAAGTTAAGCCCAAAAATAAGCAGGTTTTGTTAACTTCTACATATTATGACAAAAAGATATTGCAAAAAGCACTAAACTTGCTTCCAAGTACCTTGGAAGTTGTTTGGACGTGGTTGGAATTACGAACAAAGTGCTTCGAAGCACCTTGAAAGTTGTTTGGATGTGGTTGAAATTACGAACAAAGTGCTTCGAAGCACCTTGAAAGTTGTTTGGATGTGGTTGGAATTACGAACAAAGTGCTTCGAAGCACCTTGAAAGTTGTTTGGACGTGGTTGGAATTACGAACAAAGTGCTTCGAAGCACCTTGAAAGTTGTTTGGATGTGGTTGGAATTACGAACAAAGTGCTTCGAAAATGCTCTTTTTCTGAAAAAACCTCCAACTTTAAACGTTAATAGCTCGAAAACTAGAAGAGCTAGAAGGTCGCCGTAGGTACCAAAAGAAAGGAAATTTAACGGGGTACTCTCGACATGGGGGTCAAATTTAAGATCGGACGAAAGGAAAAAAAGTTATGAGCGTTCAAAGATAGACGTTTTTTGACGTTTTTTCAATGCAAAATTGCTGATTTCAAGTAGTTTCTTCCAAGTTAAGCCCAAAAATAAGCAGGTTTTGTTAACTTCTACATATTATGACAAAAAGATATTGCAAAAAGCACTAAACTTGCTTCCAAGTACCTTGAAAGTTGTTTGGACGTGGTTGGAATTACGAACAAAGTGCTTCGAAGCACCTTGAAAGTTGTTTGGATGTGGTTGAAATTACGAACAAAGTGCTTCGAAGCACCTTGAAAGTTGTTTGGATGTGGTTGAAATTACGAACAAAGTGCTTCGAAGCACCTTGAAAGTTGTTTGGATGTGGTTGGAATTACGAACAAAGTGCTTCGAAGCACCTTGAAAGTTGTTTGGACGTGGTTGGAATTACGAACAAAGTGCTTCGAAGCACCTTGAAAGTTGTTTGGATGTGGTTGGAATTACGAACAAAGTGCTTCGAAAATGCTCTTTTTCTGAAAAAACCTCCAACTTTAAACGTTAATAGCTCGAAAACTAGAAGAGCTAGAAGGTCGCCGTAGGTACCAAAAGAAAGGAAATTTAACGGGGTACTCTCGACATGGGGGTCAAATTTAAGATCGGACGAAAGGAAAAAAAGTTATGAGCGTTCAAAGATAGACGTTTTTTGACGTTTTTTCAATGCAAAATTGCTGATTTCAAGTAGTTTCTTCCAAGTTAAGCCCAAAAATAAGCAGGTTTTGTTAACTTCTACATATTATGACAAAAAGATATTGCAAAAAGCACTAAACTTGCTTCCAAGTACCTTGAAAGTTGTTTGGACGTGGTTGGAATTACGAACAAAGTGCTTCGAAGCACCTTGAAAGTTGTTTGGATGTGGTTGAAATTACGAACAAAGTGCTTCGAAGCACCTTGAAAGTTGTTTGGATGTGGTTGGAATTACGAACAAAGTGCTTCGAAGCACCTTGAAAGTTGTTTGGATGTGGTTGGAATTACGACAAAGTGCTTCGAAGCACCTTGAAAGTTGTTTGGATGTGGTTGGAATTACGAACAAAGTGCTTCCAAGTACCTTGAAAGTTGTTTGGACGTAGTTGGAATTACGAACAAAGTGCTTCGAAAATGCTCTTTTTCTGAAAAAACCTCCAACTTTAAACGTGAATAGCTCGAAAACTAGAAGAGCTAGAAGGTCGCCGTAGGTACCAAAAGAAAGGAAATTTAACGGGGTACTCTCGACATGGGGGTCAAATTTAAGATCGGACGAAAGGAAAAAAAGTTATGAGCGTTCAAACATAGACGTTTTTTGACGTTTTTTCAATGCAAAATTGCTGATTTCAAGTAGTTTCTTCCAAGTTAAGCCCAAAAATAAGCAGGTTTTGTTAACTTCTACATATTATGACAAAAAGATATTGCAAAAAGCACTAAACTTGCTTCCAAGTACCTTGGAAGTTGTTTGGACGTGGTTGGAATTACGAACAAAGTGCTTCGAAGCACCTTGAAAGTTGTTTGGATGTGGTTGAAATTACGAACAAAGTGCTTCGAAGCACCTTGAAAGTTGTTTGGACATGGTTGGAATTACGAACAAAGTGCTTCGAAGCACCTTGAAAGTTGATTGGACGTGGTTGGAATTACGAACAAAGTGCTTCGAAGCACCTTGAAAGTTGTTTGGATGTGGTTGGAATTACGAACAAAGTACTTCGAAGCACCTTGAAAGTTGTTTGGATGTGGTTGGAATTACGAACAAAGTGCTTCGAAGCACCTTGAAAGTTGTTTGGATGTGGTTGGAATTACGAACAAAGTGCTTCGAAGCACCTTGAAAGTTGTTTGGATGTGGTTGGAATTACGAACAAAGTGCTTCGAAGCACCTTGAAAGTTGTTTGGATGTGGTTGGAATTACGAACAAAGTGCTTCGAAGCACCTTGAAAGTTGTTTGGACGTGGTTGGAATTACGAACAAAGTGCTTCGAAGCACCTTGAAAGTTGTTTGGATGTGATTGGAATTACGAACAAAGTACTTCGAAGCACCTTGAAAGTTGTTTGGATGTGGTTGGAATTACGAACAAAGTGCTTCGAAGCACCTTGAAAGTTGTTTGGACGTGGTTGGAATTACGAACAAAGTGCTTCGAAGCACCTTGAAAGTTGTTTGGATGTGGTTGAAATTACGAACAAAGTGCTTCGAAGCACCTTGAAAGTTGTTTGGATGTGGTTGGAATTACGAACAAAGTGCTTCGAAGCACCTTGAAAGTTGTTTGGATGTGGTTGGAATTACGAACAAAGTGCTTCGAAGCACCTTGAAAGTTGTTTGGATGTGGTTGGAATTACGAACAAAGTGCTTCGAAGCACCTTGAAAGTTGTTTGGACGTGGTTGGAATTACGAACAAAGTGCTTCGAAGCACCTTGAAAGTTGTTTGGATGTGGTTGGAATTACGAACAAAGTGCTTCGAAGCACCTTGAAAGTTGTTTGGATGTGGTTGGAATTACGAACAAAGTGCTTCGAAGCACCTTGAAAGTTGTTTGGATGTGGTTGGAATTACGAACAAAGTGCTTCGAAGCACCTTGAAAGTTGTTTGGACGTGGTTGGAATTACGAACAAAGTGCTTCGAAGCACCTTGAAAGTTGTTTGGATGTGGTTGGAATTACGAACAAAGTGCTTCGAAAATGCTCTTTTTCTGAAAAAACCTCCAACTTTAAACGTTAATAGCTCGAAAACTAGAAGAG
Organism: Anopheles coustani; assembly: GCF_943734705.1. Classification (NCBI taxonomy): domain Eukaryota; kingdom Metazoa; phylum Arthropoda; class Insecta; order Diptera; family Culicidae; genus Anopheles; species Anopheles coustani. The sequence goes on from NW_026525389.1 coordinate 44,013, forward strand.
CTAGAAGGTCGCCGTAGGTACCAAAAGAAAGGAAATTTAACGGGGTACTCTCGACATGGGGGTCAAATTTAAGATCGGACGAAAGGAAAAAAAGTTATGAGCGTTCAAAGATAGGCGTTTTTTGACGTTTTTTCAATGCAAAATTGCTGATTTCAAGTAGTTTCTTCCAAGTTAAGCCCAAAAATAAGCAGGTTTTGTTAACTTCTACATATTATGACAAAAAGATATTGCAAAAAGCACTAAACTTGCTTCCAAGTACCTTGGAAGTTGTTTGGACGTGGTTGGAATTACGAACAAAGTGCTTCGAAGCACCTTGAAAGTTGTTTGGATGTGGTTGAAATTACGAACAAAGTGCTTCGAAGCACCTTGAAAGTTGTTTGGATGTGGTTGGAATTACGAACAAAGTGCTTCGAAGCACCTTGAAAGTTGTTTGGACGTGGTTGGAATTACGAACAAAGTGCTTCGAAGCACCTTGAAAGTTGTTTGGATGTGGTTGGAATTACGAACAAAGTGCTTCGAAAATGCTCTTTTTCTGAAAAAACCTCCAACTTTAAACGTTAATAGCTCGAAAACTAGAAGAGCTAGAAGGTCGCCGTAGGTACCAAAAGAAAGGAAATTTAACGGGGTACTCTCGACATGGGGGTCAAATTTAAGATCGGACGAAAGGAAAAAAAGTTATGAGCGTTCAAAGATAGACGTTTTTTGACGTTTTTTCAATGCAAAATTGCTGATTTCAAGTAGTTTCTTCCAAGTTAAGCCCAAAAATAAGCAGGTTTTGTTAACTTCTACATATTATGACAAAAAGATATTGCAAAAAGCACTAAACTTGCTTCCAAGTACCTTGAAAGTTGTTTGGACGTGGTTGGAATTACGAACAAAGTGCTTCGAAGCACCTTGAAAGTTGTTTGGATGTGGTTGAAATTACGAACAAAGTGCTTCGAAGCACCTTGAAAGTTGTTTGGATGTGGTTGAAATTACGAACAAAGTGCTTCGAAGCACCTTGAAAGTTGTTTGGATGTGGTTGGAATTACGAACAAAGTGCTTCGAAGCACCTTGAAAGTTGTTTGGACGTGGTTGGAATTACGAACAAAGTGCTTCGAAGCACCTTGAAAGTTGTTTGGATGTGGTTGGAATTACGAACAAAGTGCTTCGAAAATGCTCTTTTTCTGAAAAAACCTCCAACTTTAAACGTTAATAGCTCGAAAACTAGAAGAGCTAGAAGGTCGCCGTAGGTACCAAAAGAAAGGAAATTTAACGGGGTACTCTCGACATGGGGGTCAAATTTAAGATCGGACGAAAGGAAAAAAAGTTATGAGCGTTCAAAGATAGACGTTTTTTGACGTTTTTTCAATGCAAAATTGCTGATTTCAAGTAGTTTCTTCCAAGTTAAGCCCAAAAATAAGCAGGTTTTGTTAACTTCTACATATTATGACAAAAAGATATTGCAAAAAGCACTAAACTTGCTTCCAAGTACCTTGAAAGTTGTTTGGACGTGGTTGGAATTACGAACAAAGTGCTTCGAAGCACCTTGAAAGTTGTTTGGATGTGGTTGAAATTACGAACAAAGTGCTTCGAAGCACCTTGAAAGTTGTTTGGATGTGGTTGGAATTACGAACAAAGTGCTTCGAAGCACCTTGAAAGTTGTTTGGATGTGGTTGGAATTACGAACAAAGTGCTTCGAAGCACCTTGAAAGTTGTTTGGACGTGGTTGGAATTACGAACAAAGTGCTTCGAAGCACCTTGAAAGTTGTTTGGATGTGGTTGGAATTACGAACAAAGTGCTTCGAAAATGCTCTTTTTCTGAAAAAACCTCCAACTTTAAACGTTAATAGCTCGAAAACTAGAAGAGCTAGAAGGTCGCCGTAGGTACCAAAAGAAAGGAAATTTAACGGGGTACTCTCGACATGGGGGTCAAATTTAAGATCGGACGAAAGGAAAAAAAGTTATGAGCGTTCAAAGATAGACGTTTTTTGACGTTTTTTCAATGCAAAATTGCTGATTTCAAGTAGTTTCTTCCAAGTTAAGCCCAAAAATAAGCAGGTTTTGTTAACTTCTACATATTATGACAAAAAGATATTGCAAAAAGCACTAAACTTGCTTCCAAGTACCTTGAAAGTTGTTTGGACGTGGTTGGAATTACGAACAAAGTGCTTCGAAGCACCTTGAAAGTTGTTTGGATGTGGTTGGAATTACGAACAAAGTGCTTCGAAGCACCTTGAAAGTTGTTTGGATGTGGTTGGAATTACGAACAAAGTGCTTCGAAGCACCTTGAAAGTTGTGTGGAGGTGGTTGGAATTACGAACAAAGTGCTTCGAAGCACCTTGAAAGTTGTTTGGATGTGGTTGGAATTACGAACAAAGTGCTTCGAAAATGCTCTTTTTCTGAAAAAACCTCCAACTTTAAACGTTAATAGCTCGAAAACTAGAAGAGCTAGAAGGTCGCCGTAGGTACCAAAAGAAAGGAAATTTAACGGGGTACTCTCGACATGGGGGTCAAATTTAAGATCGGACGAAAGGAAAAAAAGTTATGAGCGTTCAAAGATAGGCGTTTTTTGACGTTTTTTCAATGCAAAATTGCTGATTTCAAGTAGTTTCTTCCAAGTTAAGCCAAAAAATAAGCAGGTTTTGTTAACTTCTACATATTATGACAAAAAGATATTGCAAAAAGCACTAAACTTGCTTCCAAGTACCTTGGAAGTTGTTTGGACGTGGTTGGAATTACGAACAAAGTGCTTCGAAGCACCTTGAAAGTTGTTTGGATGTGGTTGAAATTACGAACAAAGTGCTTCGAAGCACCTTGAAAGTTGTTTGGATGTGGTTGGAATTACGAACAAAGTGCTTCGAAGCACCTTGAAAGTTGTTTGGATGTGGTTGGAATTACGAACAAAGTGCTTCGAAGCACCTTGAAAGTTGTTTGGATGTGGTTGGAATTACGAACAAAGTGCTTCGAAGCACCTTGAAAGTTGTTTGGATGTGGTTGGAATTACGAACAAAGTGCTTCGAAGCACCTTGAAAGTTGTTTGGATGTGGTTGGAATTACGAACAAAGTGCTTCGAAGCACCTTGAAAGTTGTTTGGATGTGGTTGGAATTACGAACAAAGTGCTTCGAAGCACCTTGAAAGTTGTTTGGATGTGGTTGGAATTACGAACAAAGTGCTTCGAAGCACCTTGAAAGTTGTTTGGACGTGGTTGGAATTACGAACAAAGTGCTTCGAAGCACCTTGAAAGTTGTTTGGATGTGGTTGGAATTACGAACAAAGTGCTTCGAAAATGCTCTTTTTCTGAAAAAACCTCCAACTTTAAACGTTAATAGCTCGAAAACTAGAAGAGCTAGAAGGTCGCCGTAGGTACCAAAAGAAAGGAAATTTAACGGGGTACTCTCGACATGGGGGTCAAATTTAAGATCGGACGAAAGGAAAAAAAGTTATGAGCGTTCAAAGATAGGCGTTTTTTGACGTTTTTTCAATGCAAAATTGCTGATTTCAAGTAGTTTCTTCCAAGTTAAGCCCAAAAATAAGCAGGTTTTGTTAACTTCTACATATTATGACAAAAAGATATTGCAAAAAGCACTAAACTTGCTTCCAAGTACCTTGGAAGTTGTTTGGACGTGGTTGGAATTACGAACAAAGTGCTTCGAAGCACCTTGAAAGTTGTTTGGATGTGGTTGAAATTACGAACAAAGTGCTTCGAAGCACCTTGAAAGTTGTTTGGATGTGGTTGGAATTACGAACAAAGTGCTTCGAAGCACCTTGAAAGTTGTTTGGATGTGGTTGGAATTACGAACAAAGTGCTTCGAAGCACCTTGAAATATGTTTGGATGTGGTTGGAATTACGAACAAAGTGCTTCGAAGCACCTTGAAAGTTGTTTGGATGTGGTTGGAATTACGAACAAAGTGCTTCGAAGCACCTTGAAAGTTGTTTGGATGTGGTTGGAATTACGAACAAAGTGCTTCGAAAATGCTCTTTTTCTGAAAAAACCTCCAACTTTAAACGTTAATAGCTCGAAAACTAGAAGAGCTAGAAGGTCGCCGTAGGTACCAAAAGAAAGGAAATTTAACGGGGTACTCTCGACATGGGGGTCAAATTTAAGATCGGACGAAAGGAAAAAAAGTTATGAGCGTTCAAAGATAGGCGTTTTTTGACGTTTTTTCAATGCAAAATTGCTGATTTCAAGTAGTTTCTTCCAAGTTAAGCCCAAAAATAAGCAGGTTTTGTTAACTTCTACATATTATGACAAAAAGATATTGCAAAAAGCACTAAACTTGCTTCCAAGTACCTTGGAAGTTGTTTGGACGTGGTTGGAATTACGAACAAAGTGCTTCGAAGCACCTTGAAAGTTGTTTGGATGTGGTTGAAATTACGAACAAAGTGCTTCGAAGCACCTTGAAAGTTGTTTGGATGTGGTTGGAATTACGAACAAAGTGCTTCGAAGCACCTTGAAAGTTGTTTGGACGTGGTTGGAATTACGAACAAAGTGCTTCGAAGCACCTTGAAAGTTGTTTGGATGTGGTTGGAATTACGAACAAAGTGCTTCGAAAATGCTCTTTTTCTGAAAAAACCTCCAACTTTAAACGTTAATAGCTCGAAAACTAGAAGAGCTAGAAGGTCGCCGTAGGTACCAAAAGAAAGGAAATTTAACGGGGTACTCTCGACATGGGGGTCAAATTTAAGATCGGACGAAAGGAAAAAAAGTTATGAGCGTTCAAAGATAGACGTTTTTTGACGTTTTTTCAATGCAAAATTGCTGATTTCAAGTAGTTTCTTCCAAGTTAAGCCCAAAAATAAGCAGGTTTTGTTAACTTCTACATATTATGACAAAAAGATATTGCAAAAAGCACTAAACTTGCTTCCAAGTACCTTGAAAGTTGTTTGGACGTGGTTGGAATTACGAACAAAGTGCTTCGAAGCACCTTGAAAGTTGTTTGGATGTGGTTGAAATTACGAACAAAGTGCTTCGAAGCACCTTGAAAGTTGTTTGGATGTGGTTGAAATTACGAACAAAGTGCTTCGAAGCACCTTGAAAGTTGTTTGGATGTGGTTGGAATTACGAACAAAGTGCTTCGAAGCACCTTGAAAGTTGTTTGGACGTGGTTGGAATTACGAACAAAGTGCTTCGAAGCACCTTGAAAGTTGTTTGGATGTGGTTGGAATTACGAACAAAGTGCTTCGAAAATGCTCTTTTTCTGAAAAAACCTCCAACTTTAAACGTTAATAGCTCGAAAACTAGAAGAGCTAGAAGGTCGCCGTAGGTACCAAAAGAAAGGAAATTTAACGGGGTACTCTCGACATGGGGGTCAAATTTAAGATCGGACGAAAGGAAAAAAAGTTATGAGCGTTCAAAGATAGGCGTTTTTTGACGTTTTTTCAATGCAAAATTGCTGATTTCAAGTAGTTTCTTCCAAGTTAAGCCAAAAAATAAGCAGGTTTTGTTAACTTCTACATATTATGACAAAAAGATATTGCAAAAAGCACTAAACTTGCTTCCAAGTACCTTGGAAGTTGTTTGGACGTGGTTGGAATTACGAACAAAGTGCTTCGAAGCACCTTGAAAGTTGTTTGGATGTGGTTGAAATTACGAACAAAGTGCTTCGAAGCACCTTGAAAGTTGTTTGGATGTGGTTGGAATTACGAACAAAGTGCTTCGAAGCACCTTGAAAGTTGTTTGGATGTGGTTGGAATTACGAACAAAGTGCTTCGAAGCACCTTGAAAGTTGTTTGGATGTGGTTGGAATTACGAACAAAGTGCTTCGAAGCACCTTGAAAGTTGTTTGGATGTGGTTGGAATTACGAACAAAGTGCTTCGAAGCACCTTGAAAGTTGTTTGGATGTGGTTGGAATTACGAACAAAGTGCTTCGAAGCACCTTGAAAGTTGTTTGGATGTGGTTGGAATTACGAACAAAGTGCTTCGAAGCACCTTGAAAGTTGTTTGGATGTGGTTGGAATTACGAACAAAGTGCTTCGAAGCACCTTGAAAGTTGTTTGGACGTGGTTGGAATTACGAACAAAGTGCTTCGAAGCACCTTGAAAGTTGTTTGGATGTGGTTGGAATTACGAACAAAGTGCTTCGAAAATGCTCTTTTTCTGAAAAAACCTCCAACTTTAAACGTTAATAGCTCGAAAACTAGAAGAGCTAGAAGGTCGCCGTAGGTACCAAAAGAAAGGAAATTTAACGGGGTACTCTCGACATGGGGGTCAAATTTAAGATCGGACGAAAGGAAAAAAAGTTATGAGCGTTCAAAGATAGGCGTTTTTTGACGTTTTTTCAATGCAAAATTGCTGATTTCAAGTAGTTTCTTCCAAGTTAAGCCCAAAAATAAGCAGGTTTTGTTAACTTCTACATATTATGACAAAAAGATATTGCAAAAAGCACTAAACTTGCTTCCAAGTACCTTGGAAGTTGTTTGGACGTGGTTGGAATTACGAACAAAGTGCTTCGAAGCACCTTGAAAGTTGTTTGGATGTGGTTGAAATTACGAACAAAGTGCTTCGAAGCACCTTGAAAGTTGTTTGGATGTGGTTGGAATTACGAACAAAGTGCTTCGAAGCACCTTGAAAGTTGTTTGGACGTGGTTGGAATTACGAACAAAGTGCTTCGAAGCACCTTGAAATATGTTTGGATGTGGTTGGAATTACGAACAAAGTGCTTCGAAGCACCTTGAAAGTTGTTTGGATGTGGTTGGAATTACGAACAAAGTGCTTCGAAGCACCTTGAAAGTTGTTTGGATGTGGTTGGAATTACGAACAAAGTGCTTCGAAAATGCTCTTTTTCTGAAAAAACCTCCAACTTTAAACGTTAATAGCTCGAAAACTAGAAGAGCTAGAAGGTCGCCGTAGGTACCAAAAGAAAGGAAATTTAACGGGGTACTCTCGACATGGGGGTCAAATTTAAGATCGGACGAAAGGAAAAAAAGTTATGAGCGTTCAAAGATAGGCGTTTTTTGACGTTTTTTCAATGCAAAATTGCTGATTTCAAGTAGTTTCTTCCAAGTTAAGCCCAAAAATAAGCAGGTTTTGTTAACTTCTACATATTATGACAAAAAGATATTGCAAAAAGCACTAAACTTGCTTCCAAGTACCTTGGAAGTTGTTTGGACGTGGTTGGAATTACGAACAAAGTGCTTCGAAGCACCTTGAAAGTTGTTTGGATGTGGTTGAAATTACGAACAAAGTGCTTCGAAGCACCTTGAAAGTTGTTTGGATGTGGTTGGAATTACGAACAAAGTGCTTCGAAGCACCTTGAAAGTTGTTTGGACGTGGTTGGAATTACGAACAAAGTGCTTCGAAGCACCTTGAAAGTTGTTTGGATGTGGTTGGAATTACGAACAAAGTGCTTCGAAAATGCTCTTTTTCTGAAAAAACCTCCAACTTTAAACGTTAATAGCTCGAAAACTAGAAGAGCTAGAAGGTCGCCGTAGGTACCAAAAGAAAGGAAATTTAACGGGGTACTCTCGACATGGGGGTCAAATTTAAGATCGGACGAAAGGAAAAAAAGTTATGAGCGTTCAAAGATAGACGTTTTTTGACGTTTTTTCAATGCAAAATTGCTGATTTCAAGTAGTTTCTTCCAAGTTAAGCCCAAAAATAAGCAGGTTTTGTTAACTTCTACATATTATGACAAAAAGATATTGCAAAAAGCACTAAACTTGCTTCCAAGTACCTTGAAAGTTGTTTGGACGTGGTTGGAATTACGAACAAAGTGCTTCGAAGCACCTTGAAAGTTGTTTGGATGTGGTTGAAATTACGAACAAAGTGCTTCGAAGCACCTTGAAAGTTGTTTGGATGTGGTTGAAATTACGAACAAAGTGCTTCGAAGCACCTTGAAAGTTGTTTGGATGTGGTTGGAATTACGAACAAAGTGCTTCGAAGCACCTTGAAAGTTGTTTGGACGTGGTTGGAATTACGAACAAAGTGCTTCGAAGCACCTTGAAAGTTGTTTGGATGTGGTTGGAATTACGAACAAAGTGCTTCGAAAATGCTCTTTTTCTGAAAAAACCTCCAACTTTAAACGTTAATAGCTCGAAAACTAGAAGAGCTAGAAGGTCGCCGTAGGTACCAAAAGAAAGGAAATTTAACGGGGTACTCTCGACATGGGGGTCAAATTTAAGATCGGACGAAAGGAAAAAAAGTTATGAGCGTTCAAAGATAGACGTTTTTTGACGTTTTTTCAATGCAAAATTGCTGATTTCAAGTAGTTTCTTCCAAGTTAAGCCCAAAAATAAGCAGGTTTTGTTAACTTCTACATATTATGACAAAAAGATATTGCAAAAAGCACTAAACTTGCTTCCAAGTACCTTGAAAGTTGTTTGGACGTGGTTGGAATTACGAACAAAGTGCTTCGAAGCACCTTGAAAGTTGTTTGGATGTGGTTGAAATTACGAACAAAGTGCTTCGAAGCACCTTGAAAGTTGTTTGGATGTGGTTGGAATTACGAACAAAGTGCTTCGAAGCACCTTGAAAGTTGTTTGGATGTGGTTGGAATTACGAACAAAGTGCTTCGAAGCACCTTGAAAGTTGTTTGGACGTGGTTGGAATTACGAACAAAGTGCTTCGAAGCACCTTGAAAGTTGTTTGGATGTGGTTGGAATTACGAACAAAGTGCTTCGAAAATGCTCTTTTTCTGAAAAAACCTCCAACTTTAAACGTTAATAGCTCGAAAACTAGAAGAGCTAGAAGGTCGCCGTAGGTACCAAAAGAAAGGAAATTTAACGGGGTACTCTCGACATGGGGGTCAAATTTAAGATCGGACGAAAGGAAAAAAAGTTATGAGCGTTCAAAGATAGACGTTTTTTGACGTTTTTTCAATGCAAAATTGCTGATTTCAAGTAGTTTCTTCCAAGTTAAGCCCAAAAATAAGCAGGTTTTGTTAACTTCTACATATTATGACAAAAAGATATTGCAAAAAGCACTAAACTTGCTTCCAAGTACCTTGAAAGTTGTTTGGACGTGGTTGGAATTACGAACAAAGTGCTTCGAAGCACCTTGAAAGTTGTTTGGATGTGGTTGGAATTACGAACAAAGTGCTTCGAAGCACCTTGAAAGTTGTTTGGATGTGGTTGGAATTACGAACAAAGTGCTTCGAAGCACCTTGAAAGTTGTGTGGACGTGGTTGGAATTACGAACAAAGTGCTTCGAAGCACCTTGAAAGTTGTTTGGATGTGGTTGGAATTACGAACAAAGTGCTTCGAAAATGCTCTTTTTCTGAAAAAACCTCCAACTTTAAACGTTAATAGCTCGAAAACTAGAAGAGCTAGAAGGTCGCCGTAGGTACCAAAAGAAAGGAAATTTAACGGGGTACTCTCGACATGGGGGTCAAATTTAAGATCGGACGAAAGGAAAAAAAGTTATGAGCGTTCAAAGATAGGCGTTTTTTGACGTTTTTTCAATGCAAAATTGCTGATTTCAAGTAGTTTCTTCCAAGTTAAGCCCAAAAATAAGCAGGTTTTGTTAACTTCTACATATTATGACAAAAAGATATTGCAAAAAGCACTAAACTTGCTTCCAAGTACCTTGGAAGTTGTTTGGACGTGGTTGGAATTACGAACAAAGTGCTTCGAAGCACCTTGAAAGTTGTTTGGATGTGGTTGAAATTACGAACAAAGTGCTTCGAAGCACCTTGAAAGTTGTTTGGATGTGGTTGGAATTACGAACAAAGTGCTTCGAAGCACCTTGAAAGTTGTTTGGATGTGGTTGGAATTACGAACAAAGTGCTTCGAAGCACCTTGAAAGTTGTTTGGATGTGGTTGGAATTACGAACAAAGTGCTTCGAAGCACCTTGAAAGTTGTTTGGATGTGGTTGGAATTACGAACAAAGTGCTTCGAAGCACCTTGAAAGTTGTTTGGATGTGGTTGGAATTACGAACAAAGTGCTTCGAAGCACCTTGAAAGTTGTTTGGATGTGGTTGGAATTACGAACAAAGTGCTTCGAAGCACCTTGAAAGTTGTTTGGATGTGGTTGGAATTACGAACAAAGTGCTTCGAAGCACCTTGAAAGTTGTTTGGACGTGGTTGGAATTACGAACAAAGTGCTTCGAAGCACCTTGAAAGTTGTTTGGATGTGGTTGGAATTACGAACAAAGTGCTTCGAAAATGCTCTTTTTCTGAAAAAACCTCCAACTTTAAACGTTAATAGCTCGAAAACTAGAAGAGCTAGAAGGTCGCCGTAGGTACCAAAAGAAAGGAAATTTAACGGGGTACTCTCGACATGGGGGTCAAATTTAAGATCGGACGAAAGGAAAAAAAGTTATGAGCGTTCAAAGATAGGCGTTTTTTGACGTTTTTTCAATGCAAAATTGCTGATTTCAAGTAGTTTCTTCCAAGTTAAGCCCAAAAATAAGCAGGTTTTGTTAACTTCTACATATTATGACAAAAAGATATTGCAAAAAGCACTAAACTTGCTTCCAAGTACCTTGGAAGTTGTTTGGACGTGGTTGGAATTACGAACAAAGTGCTTCGAAGCACCTTGAAAGTTGTTTGGATGTGGTTGAAATTACGAACAAAGTGCTTCGAAGCACCTTGAAAGTTGTTTGGATGTGGTTGGAATTACGAACAAAGTGCTTCGAAGCACCTTGAAAGTTGTTTGGATGTGGTTGGAATTACGAACAAAGTGCTTCGAAGCACCTTGAAATATGTTTGGATGTGGTTGGAATTACGAACAAAGTGCTTCGAAGCACCTTGAAAGTTGTTTGGATGTGGTTGGAATTACGAACAAAGTGCTTCGAAGCACCTTGAAAGTTGTTTGGATGTGGTTGGAATTACGAACAAAGTGCTTCGAAAATGCTCTTTTTCTGAAAAAACCTCCAACTTTAAACGTTAATAGCTCGAAAACTAGAAGAGCTAGAAGGTCGCCGTAGGTACCAAAAGAAAGGAAATTTAACGGGGTACTCTCGACATGGGGGTCAAATTTAAGATCGGACGAAAGGAAAAAAAGTTATGAGCGTTCAAAGACAGGCGTTTTTTGACGTTTTTTCAATGCAAAATTGCTGATTTCAAGTAGTTTCTTCCAAGTTAAGCCCAAAAATAAGCAGGTTTTGTTAACTTCTACATATTATGACAAAAAGATATTGCAAAAAGCACTAAACTTGCTTCCAAGTACCTTGGAAGTTGTTTGGACGTGGTTGGAATTACGAACAAAGTGCTTCGAAGCACCTTGAAAGTTGTTTGGATGTGGTTGAAATTACGAACAAAGTGCTTCGAAGCACCTTGAAAGTTGTTTGGATGTGGTTGGAATTACGAACAAAGTGCTTCGAAGCACCTTGAAAGTTGTTTGGACGTGGTTGGAATTACGAACAAAGTGCTTCGAAGCACCTTGAAAGTTGTTTGGATGTGGTTGGAATTACGAACAAAGTGCTTCGAAAATGCTCTTTTTCTGAAAAAACCTCCAACTTTAAACGTTAATAGCTCGAAAACTAGAAGAGCTAGAAGGTCGCCGTAGGTACCAAAAGAAAGGAAATTTAACGGGGTACTCTCGACATGGGGGTCAAATTTAAGATCGGACGAAAGGAAAAAAAGTTATGAGCGTTCAAAGATAGACGTTTTTTGACGTTTTTTCAATGCAAAATTGCTGATTTCAAGTAGTTTCTTCCAAGTTAAGCCCAAAAATAAGCAGGTTTTGTTAACTTCTACATATTATGACAAAAAGATATTGCAAAAAGCACTAAACTTGCTTCCAAGTACCTTGAAAGTTGTTTGGACGTGGTTGGAATTACGAACAAAGTGCTTCGAAGCACCTTGAAAGTTGTTTGGATGTGGTTGAAATTACGAACAAAGTGCTTCGAAGCACCTTGAAAGTTGTTTGGATGTGGTTGAAATTACGAACAAAGTGCTTCGAAGCACCTTGAAAGTTGTTTGGATGTGGTTGGAATTACGAACAAAGTGCTTCGAAGCACCTTGAAAGTTGTTTGGACGTGGTTGGAATTACGAACAAAGTGCTTCGAAGCACCTTGAAAGTTGTTTGGATGTGGTTGGAATTACGAACAAAGTGCTTCGAAAATGCTCTTTTTCTGAAAAAACCTCCAACTTTAAACGTTAATAGCTCGAAAACTAGAAGAGCTAGAAGGTCGCCGTAGGTACCAAAAGAAAGGAAATTTAACGGGGTACTCTCGACATGGGGGTCAAATTTAAGATCGGACGTAAGGAAAAAAAGTTATGATTGTTCAAAGATAGGCATTTTTTGACGTTTTTTCAATGCAAAATTGCTGATTTCAAGTAGTTTGTTCCAAGTTAAGCACAAAAATAAACAGGTTTTGTTAACTTCTACAAATTATGACAAAAAGATCTTGCAAAAAGCACTAAACTTGCTTTCAAGTACCTTGAGAGTTGTTTGGACATGGTTGGAATTACGAACAAAGTGCTTCGAAGCACCTTGAAAGTTGTTTGGACGTGGTTGGAATTACGAACAAAGTGCTTCGAAGCACCTTGAAAGTTGTTTGGACCTGGTTGGAATTACGAACAAAGTGCTTCGAAGCACCTTGAAAGTTGATTGGATGTGGTTGGAATTACGAACAAAGTGCATCGAAGCACCTTGAAAGTTGTTTGGACGTGGTTGGAATTACGAACAAAGTGCTTCGAAAATGCTCTTTTTCTGAAAAAAAACTCCAACTTTAAACGTGAATAGCTCGAAAACTAGAAGAGCTAGAAGGTCGCCGTAGGTACCAAAAGAAAGGAAGTTTAACGGGGTACTCTCGACATGGGGGTCAAATTTAAGATCGGACGTAAGGAAAAAAAGTTATGATTGTTCAAAGATAGGCATTTTTTGACGTTTTTTCAATGCAAAATTGCTGATTTCAAGTAGTTTGTTCCAAGTTAAGCACAAAAATAAACAGGTTTTGTTAACTTCTACAAATTATGACAAAAAGATCTTGCAAAAAGCACTAAACTTGCTTTCAAGTACCTTGAGAGTTGTTTGGACATGGTTGGAATTACGAACAAAGTGCTTCGAAGCACCTTGAAAGTTGTTTGGACGTGGTTGGAATTACGAACAAAGTGCTTCGAAGCACCTTGAAAGTTGTTTGGACCTGGTTGGAATTACGAACAAAGTGCTTCGAAGCACCTTGAAAGTTGTTTGGACGTGGTTGGAATTACGAACAAACTGCTTCGAAGCACCTTGAAAGTTGTTTGGACGTGGTTGGAATTACGAACAAAGTGCTTCGAAAATGCTCTTTTTCTGAAAAAACCTCCAACTTTAAACGTGAATAGCTCGAAAACTAGAAGAGCTAGAAGGTCGCCGTAGGTACCAAAAGAAAGGAAATTTAACGGGGTACTCTCGACATGGGGGTCAAATTTAAGATCGGACGTAAGGAAAAAAAGTTATGATTGTTCAAAGATAGGCATTTTTTGACGTTTTTTCAATGCAAAATTGCTGATTTCAAGTAGTTTGTTCCAAGTTAAGCACAAAAATAAACAGGTTTTGTTAACTTCTACAAATTATGACAAACAGATCTTGCAAAAAGCACTAAACTTGCTTTCAAGTACCTTGAGAGTTGTTTGGATGTGGTTGAAATTACGAACAAAGTGCTTCGAAGCACCTTGAAAGTTGTTTGGATGTGGTTGAAATTACGAACAAAGTGCTTCGAAGCACCTTGAAAGTTGTTTGGATGTGGTTGGAATTACGAACAAAGTGCTTCGAAGCACCTTGAAAGTTGTTTGGACGTGGTTGGAATTACGAACAAAGTGCTTCGAAGCACCTTGAAAGTTGTTTGGATGTGGTTGGAATTACGAACAAAGTGCTTCGAAAATGCTCTTTTTCTGAAAAAACCTCCAACTTTAAACGTTAATAGCTCGAAAACTAGAAGAGCTAGAAGGTCGCCGTAGGTACCAAAAGAAAGGAAATTTAACGGGGTACTCTCGACATGGGGGTCAAATTTAAGATCGGACGTAAGGAAAAAAAGTTATGATTGTTCAAAGATAGGCATTTTTTGACGTTTTTTCAATGCAAAATTGCTGATTTCAAGTAGTTTGTTCCAAGTTAAGCACAAAAATAAACAGGTTTTGTTAACTTCTACAAATTATGACAAACAGATCTTGCAAAAAGCACTAAACTTGCTTTCAAGTACCTTGAGAGTTGTTTGGACATGGTTGGAATTACGAACAAAGTGCTTCGAAGCACCTTGAAAGTTGTTTGGACGTGGTTGGAATTACGAACAAAGTGCTTCGAAGCACCTTGAAAGTTGTTTGGACCTGGTTGGAATTACGAACAAAGTGCTTCGAAGCACCTTGAAAGTTGATTGGATGTGGTTGGAATTACGAACAAAGTGCATCGAAGCACCTTGAAAGTTGTTTGGACGTGGTTGGAATTACGAACAAAGTGCTTCGAAAATGCTCTTTTTCTGAAAAAACCTCCAACTTTAAACGTGAATAGCTCGAAAACTAGAAGAGCTAGAAGGTCGCCGTAGGTACCAAAAGAAAGGAAATTTAACGGGGTACTCTCGACATGGGGGTCAAATTTAAGATCGGACGTAAGGAAAAAAAGTTATGATTGTTCAAAGATAGGCATTTTTTGACGTTTTTTCAATGCAAAATTGCTGATTTCAAGTAGTTTGTTCCAAGTTAAGCACAAAAATAAACAGGTTTTGTTAACTTCTACAAATTATGACAAAAAGATCTTGCAAAAAGCACTAAACTTGCTTTCAAGTACCTTGAGAGTTGTTTGGACATGGTTGGAATTACGAACAAAGTGCTTTGAAGCACCTTGAAAGTTGTTTGGACGTGGTTGGAATTACGAACAAAGTGCTTCGAAGTACCTTGAAAGTTGTTTGGACGTGGTTGGAATTACGAACAAAGTGCTTCGAAGCACCTTGAAAGTTGTTTGGACGTGGTTGGAATTACGAACAAAGTGCTTCGAAGCACCTTGAAAGTTGTTTGGACGTGGTTGGAATTACGAACAAAGTGCTTCGAAAATGCTCTTTTTCTGAAAAAACCTCCAACTTTAAACGTGAATAGCTCGAAAACTAGAAGAGCTAGAAGGTCGCCGTAGGTACCAAAAGAAAGGAAATTTAACGGGGTACTCTCGACATGGGGGTCAAATTTAAGATCGGACGTAAGGAAAAAAAGTTATGATTGTTCAAAGATAGGCATTTTTTGACGTTTTTTCAATGCAAAATTGCTGATTTCAAGTAGTTTGTTCCAAGTTAAGCACAAAAATAAACAGGTTTTGTTAACTTCTACAAATTATGACAAAAAGATCTTGCAAAAAGCACTAAACTTGCTTTCAAGTACCGTGAGAGTTGTTTGGACATGGTTGGAATTACGAACAAAGTGCTTCGAAGCACCTTGAAAGTTGTTTGGACGTGGTTGGAATTACGAACAAAGTGCTTCGAAGCACCTTGAAAGTTGTTTGGACCTGGTTGGAATTACGAACAAAGTGCTTCGAAGCACCTTGAAAGTTGTTTGGATGTGGTTGGAATTACGAACAAAGTGCATCGAAGCACCTTGAAAGTTGTTTGGACGTGGTTGGAATTACGAACAAAGTGCTTCGAAAATGCTCTTTTTCTGAAAAAAACTCCAACTTTAAACGTGAATAGCTCGAAAACTAGAAGAGCTAGAAGGTCGCCGTAGGTACCAAAAGAAAGGAAGTTTAACGGGGTACTCTCGACATGGGGGTCAAATTTAAGATCGGACGTAAGGAAAAAAAGTTATGATTGTTCAAAGATAGGCATTTTTTGACGTTTTTTCAATGCAAAATTGCTGATTTCAAGTAGTTTGTTCCAAGTTAAGCACAAAAATAAACAGGTTTTGTTAACTTCTACAAATTATGACAAACAGATCTTGCAAAAAGCACTAAACTTGCTTTCAAGTACCTTGAGAGTTGTTTGGACATGGTTGGAATTACGAACAAAGTGCTTCGAAGCACCTTGAAAGTTGTTTGGACGTGGTTGGAATTACGAACAAAGTGCTTCGAAGTACCTTGAAAGTTGTTTGGACGTGGTTGGAATTACGAACAAAGTGCTTCGAAGCACCTTGAAAGTTGTTTGGATGTGGTTGGAATTACGAACAAAGTGCTTCGAAGCACCTTGAAAGTTGTTTGGATGTGGTTGGAATTACGAACAAAGTGCATCGAAGCACCTTGAAAGTTGTTTGGACGTGGTTGGAATTACGAACAAAGTGCTTCGAAAATGCTCTTTTTCTGAAAAAACCTCCAACTTTAAACGTGAATAGCTCGAAAACTAGAAGAGCTAGAAGGTCGCCGTAGGTACCAAAAGAAAGGAAATTTAACGGGGTACTCTCGACATGGGGGTCAAATTTAAGATCGGACGTAAGGAAAAAAAGTTATGATTGTTCAAAGATAGGCATTTTTTGACGTTTTTTCAATGCAAAATTGCTGATTTCAAGTAGTTTGTTCCAAGTTAAGCACAAAAATAAACAGGTTTTGTTAACTTCTACAAATTATGACAAACAGATCTTGCAAAAAGCACTAAACTTGCTTTCAAGTACCTTGAGAGTTGTTTGGACATGGTTGGAATTACGAACAAAGTGCTTCGAAGCACCTTGAAAGTTGTTTGGACGTGGTTGGAATTACGAACAAAGTGCTTTGAAGCACCTTGAAAGTTGTTTGGACGTGGTTGGAATTACGAACAAAGTGCTTCGAAGCACCTTGAAAGTTGTTTGGACGTGGTTGGAATTACGAACAAAGTGCTTCGAAGCACCTTGAAAGTTGTTTGGATGTTGTTGGAATTACGAACAAAGTGCATCGAAGCACCTTGAAAGTTGTTTGGACGTGGTTGGAATTACGAACAAAGTGCTTCGAAGCACCTTGAAAGTTGTTTGGACGTGGTTGGAATTACGAACAAAGTGCTTCGAAGCACCTTGAAAGTTGTTTGGATGTTGTTGGAATTACGAACAAAGTGCATCGAAGCACCTTGAAAGTTGTTTGGACGTGGTTGGAATTACGAACAAAGTGCTTCGAAGCACCTTGAAAGTTGTTTGGACGTGGTTGGAATTACGAACAAAGTGCTTCGAAAATGCTCTTTTTCTGAAAAAACCTCCAACTTTAAACGTGAATAGCTCGAAAACTAGAAGAGCTAGAAGGTCGCCGTAGGTACCAAAAGAAAGGAAATTTAACGGGGTACTCTCGACATGGGGGTCAAATTTAAGATCGGACGTAAGGAAAAAAAGTTATGATTGTTCAAAGATAGGCATTTTTTGACGTTTTTTCAATGCAAAATTGCTGATTTCAAGTAGTTTGTTCCAAGTTAAGCACAAAAATAAACAGGTTTTGTTAACTTCTACAAATTATGACAAAAAGATCTTGCAAAAAGCACTAAACTTGCTTTCAAGTACCTTGAGAGTTGTTTGGACATGGTTGGAATTACGAACAAAGTGCTTCGAAGCACCTTGAAAGTTGTTTGGACGTGGTTGGAATTACGAACAAAGTGCTTCGAAGCACCTTGAAAGTTGTTTGGACCTGGTTGGAATTACGAACAAAGTGCTTCGAAGCACCTTGAAAGTTGTTTGGATGTGGTTGGAATTACGAACAAAGTGCATCGAAGCACCTTGAAAGTTGTTTGGACGTGGTTGGAATTACGAACAAAGTGCTTCGAAAATGCTCTTTTTCTGAAAAAAACTCCAACTTTAAACGTGAATAGCTCGAAAACTAGAAGAGCTAGAAGGTCGCCGTAGGTACCAAAAGAAAGGAAGTTTAACGGGGTACTCTCGACATGGGGGTCAAATTTAAGATCGGACGTAAGGAAAAAAAGTTATGATTGTTCAAAGATAGGCATTTTTTGACGTTTTTTCAATGCAAAATTGCTGATTTCAAGTAGTTTGTTCCAAGTTAAGCTCAAAAATAAACAGGTTTTGTTAACTTCTACAAATTATGACAAAAAGATCTTTTAAAAAGCACTAAACTTGCTTCCAAGTACCTTGAGAGTTGTTTGGACATGGTTGGAATTACGAACAAAGTGCTTCGAAGCACCTTGAAAGTTGTTTGGACGTGGTTGGAATTACGAACAAACTGCTTCGAAGCACCTTGAAAGTTGTTTGGACGTGGTTGGAATTACGAACAAAGTGCTTCGAAGCACCTTGAAAGTTGTTTGGACGTGGTTGGAATTACGAACAAAGTGCTTCGAAGCACCTTGAAAGTTGTTTGGATGTGGTTGAAATTACGAACAAAGTGCATCGAAGCACCTTGAAAGTTGTTTGGACGTGGTTGGAATTACGAACAAAGTGCTTCGAAAATGCTCTTTTTCTGAAAAAACCTCCAACTTTAAACGTGAATAGCTCGAAAAGTAGAAGAGCTAGAAGGTCGCCGTAGGTACCAAAAGAAAGGAAATTTAACGGGGTACTCTCGACATGGGGGTCAAATTTAAGATCGGACGTAAGGAAAAAAAGTTATGATTGTTCAAAGATAGGCATTTTTTGACGTTTTTTCAATGCAAAATTGCTGATTTCAAGTAGTTTGTTCCAAGTTAAGCACAAAAATAAACAGGTTTTGTTAACTTCTACAAATTATGACAAAAAGATCTTGCAAAAAGCACTAAACTTGCTTTCAAGTACCTTGAGAGTTGTTTGGACATGGTTGGAATTACGAACAAAGTGCTTCGAAGCACCTTGAAAGTTGTTTGGACGTGGTTGGAATTACGAACAAAGTGCTTTGAAGCACCTTGAAAGTTGTTTGGACGTGGTTGGAATTACGAACAAAGTGCTTCGAAGCACCTTGAAAGTTGTTTGGACGTGGTTGGAATTACGAACAAAGTGCTTCGAAGCACCTTGAAAGTTGTTTGGATGTTGTTGGAATTACGAACAAAGAGCATCGAAGCACCTTGAAAGTTGTTTGGACGTGGTTGGAATTACGAACAAAGTGCTTCGAAGCACCTTGAAAGTTGTTTGGACGTGGTTGGAATTACGAACAAAGTGCTTCGAAGCACCTTGAAAGTTGTTTGGATGTTGTTGGAATTACGAACAAAGTGCATCGAAGCACCTTGAAAGTTGTTTGGACGTGGTTGGAATTACGAACAAAGTGCTTCGAAGCACCTTGAAAGTTGTTTGGACGTGGTTGGAATTACGAACAAAGTGCTTCGAAAATGCTCTTTTTCTGAAAAAACCTCCAACTTTAAACGTGAATAGCTCGAAAACTAGAAGAGCTAGAAGGTCGCCGTAGGTACCAAAAGAAAGGAAATTTAACGGGGTACTCTCGACATGGGGGTCAAATTTAAGATCGGACGTAAGGAAAAAAAGTTATGATTGTTCAAAGATAGGCATTTTTTGACGTTTTTTCAATGCAAAATTGCTGATTTCAAGTAGTTTGTTCCAAGTTAAGCACAAAAATAAACAGGTTTTGTTAACTTCTACAAATTATGACAAAAAGATCTTGCAAAAAGCACTAAACTTGCTTTCAAGTACCTTGAGAGTTGTTTGGACATGGTTGGAATTACGAACAAAGTGCTTCGAAGTACCTTGAAAGTTGCTTGAACGTGGTTGAATTTACAAACAAAGTGCTTCGAAGCACCTTGAAAGTTGTTTGGACGTGGTTGGAATTACGAACAAAGTGCTTCGAAGTACCTTGAAAGTTGTTTGAACGTGGTTGAATTTACGAACAAAGTGCTTCGAAGCACCTTGAAAGTTGTTTGGACGTGGTTGGAATTACGAACAAAGTGCTTCGAAGCACCTTGAAAGTTGTTTGGACGTGGTTGGAATTACGAACAAAGTGCTTCGAAGCACCTTGAAAGTTGTTTGGACGTGGTTGGAATTACGAACAAAGTGCTTCGAAGCACCTTGAAAGTTGTTTGGACGTGGTTGAATTTACGAACAAAGTGCTTCGAAGCACCTTGAAAGTTGTTTGGACGTGGTTGGAATTACGAACAAAGTGCTTCGAAGCACCTTGAAAGTTGTTTGGACGCGGTTGGAATTACGAACAAAGTGCTTCGAAGCACCTTGAAAGATGTTTGGACGTGGTTGGAATTACGAACAAAGTGCTTCGAAAATGCTCTTTTTCTGAAAAAACCTCCAACTTTAAACGTGAATAGCTCGAAAACTAGAAGAGCTAGAAAGTCGCCGTAGGTACCAAAAGAAAGGAAATTTAACGGGGTACTCTCGACATGGGGGTCAAATTTAAGATCGGACGTAAGGAAAAAAAGTTACGATTGTTCAAAGATAGGCATTTTTTGACGTTTTTTCAATGCAAAATTGCTGATTTCAAGTAGTTTGTTCCAAGTTAGGCACAAAAATAAGCAGGTTTTGTTAACTTCTACATATTATGACAAAAAGATCTTGCAAACGCACTAAATTTGCTTCTAAGTACCTTGAAAATTGTTTGGACGTGGTTGAAATTACGAACAAAGTGCTTCGAAGCACCTTGAAAGTTGTTTGGACGCGGTTGGAATTACGAACAAAGTGCTTCGAAGCACCTTGAAAGTTGTTTGGACGTGGTTGGAATTACGAACAAAGTGCTTCGAAGCACCTTGAAAGTTGTTTGGACGTGGTTGGAATTACGAACAAAGTGCTTCGAAGCACCTTGAAAGTTGATTGGACGCGGTTGGAATTACGAACAAAGTGCTTCGAAGCACCTTGAAAGTTGTTTGGACGTGGTTGAAATTACGAACAAAGTGCTTCGAAGCACCTTGAAAGTTGTTTGGACGTGGTTGGAATTACGAACAAAGTGCTTCGAAGCACCTTGAAAGTTGTTTGGACGCGGTTGGAATTACGAACAAAGTGCTTCGAAGCACCTTGAAAGTTGATTGGACGCGGTTGGAATTACGAACAAAGTGCTTCGAAGCACCTTGAAAGTTGTTTGGACGTGGTTGAAATTACGAACAAAGTGCTTCGAAGCACCTTGAAAGATGTTTGGACGTGGTTGGAATTACGAACAAAGTGCTTCGAAAATGCTCTTTTTCTGAAAAAACCTCCAACTTTAAACGTGAATAGCTCGAAAACTAGAAGAGCTAGAAAGTCGCCGTAGGTACCAAAAGAAAGGAAATTTAACGGGGTACTCTCGACATGGGGGTCAAATTTAAGATCGGACGTAAGGAAAAAAAATTATGATTGTTCAAAGATAGGCATTTTTTGACGTTTTTTCAATGCAAAATTGCTGATTTCAAGTAGTTTGTTCCAAGTTAAGCACAAAAATAAGCAGGTTTTGTTAACTTCTACATATTATGACAAAAAGATCTTGCAAAAAGCACTAAACTTGCTTCCAAGTACCTTGAAAGTTGTTTGGACGTGGTTGGAATTACGAACAAAGTGCTTCGAAGCACCTTGAAAGTTGTTTGGACGTGGTTGGAATTACGAACAAAATGCTTCGAAGCACCTTGAAAGTTGTTTGGACGTGGTTGGAATTACGAACAAAGTGCTTCGAAGCACCTTGAAAGTTGTTTGGACGTGGTTGGAATTACGAACAAAGTGCTTCGAAGCACCTTGAAAGTTGTTTGGACGCGGTTGGAATTACGAACAAAGTGCTTCGAAGCACCTTGAAAGTTGATTGGACGCGGTTGGAATTACGAACAAAGTGCTTCGAAGCACCTTGAAAGTTGTTTGGACGTGGTTGAAATTACGAACAAAGTGCTTCGAAGCACCTTGAAAGATGTTTGGACGTGGTTGGAATTACGAACAAAGTGCTTCGAAAATGCTCTTTTTCTGAAAAAACCTCCAACTTTAAACGTGAATAGCTCGAAAACTAGAAGAGCTAGAAAGTCGCCGTAGGTACCAAAAGAAAGGAAATTTAACGGGGTACTCTCGACATGGGGGTCAAATTTAAGATCGGACGTAAGGAAAAAAAGTTATGATTGTTCAAAGATAGGCATTTTTTGACGTTTTTTCAATGCAAAATTGCTGATTTCAAGTAGTTTGTTCCAAGTTAGGCACAAAAATAAGCAGGTTTTGTTAACTTCTACATATTATGACAAAAAGATCTTGCAAACGCACTAAATTTGCTTCTAAGTACCTTGAAAATTGTTTGGACGTGGTTGAAATTACGAACAAAGTGCTTCGAAGCACCTTGAAAGTTGTTTGGACGCGGTTGGAATTACGAACAAAGTGCTTCGAAGCACCTTGAAAGTTGTTTGGACGTGGTTGAAATTACGAACAAAGTGCTTCGAAGCACCTTGAAAGTTGTTTGGACGCGGTTGGAATTACGAACAAAGTGCTTCGAAGCACCTTGAAAGTTGTTTGGACGTGGTTGGAATTACGAACAAAGTGCTTCGAAGTACCTTAACAGTTGTTTGGACGTGGTTGGAATTACGAACAAAGTGCTTCGAAGCACCTTGAAAGTTGTTTGGACGTGGTTGGAATTACGAACCAAGTGCTTCGAAGCACCTTGAAAGTTGTTTGGATGTGGTTGGAATTACGAACAAAGTGCTTCGAAGCACCTTGAAAGTTGTTTGGACGTGGTTGGAATTACGAACAAAGTGCTTCGAAGCACCTTGAAAGTTGTTTGGACGTGGTTGGAATTACGAACAAAGTGCTTCGAAGCACCTTGAAAGTTGTTTGGACGTGGTTGGAATTACGAACCAAGTGCTTCGAAGCACCTTGAAAGTTGTTTGGACGTGGTTGGAATTACGAACAAAGTGCTTCGAAGCACCTTGAAAGTTGTTTGGACGTGGTTGGAATTACGAACAAAGTGCTTCGAAGTACCTTGAAAGTTGTTTGAACGTGGTTGAATTTACGAACAAAGTGCTTCGAAGCACCTTGAAAGTTGTTTGGACGTGGTTGGAATTACGAACAAAGTGCTTCGAAGCACCTTGAAAGTTGTTTGGACGTGGTTGAATTTACGAACAAAGTGCTTCGAAGCACCTTGAAAGTTGTTTGGACGTGGTTGGAATTACGAACAAAGTGCTTCGAAGTACCTTGAAAGTTGTTTGAACGTGGTTGAATTTACGAACAAAGTGCTTCGAAGCACCTTGAAAGTTGTTTGGACGTGGTTGGAATTACGAACAAAGTGCTTCGAAGCACCTTGAAAGTTGTTTGGACGTGGTTGAATTTACGAACAAAGTGCTTCGAAGCACCTTGAAAGTTGTTTGGACGTGGTTGGAATTACGAACAAAGTGCTTCGAAGCACCTTGAAAGTTGTTTGGACGTGGTTGGAATTACGAACAAAGTGCTTCGAAGCACCTTGAAAGTTGTTTGGACGTGGTTGGAATTACGAACAAAGTGCTTCGAAGCACCTTGAAAGTTGTTTGGACGAGGTTGGAATTACGAACAAAGAGCTTCGAAGTACCTTGAAAGTTGTTTGGACGTGGTTGGAATTACGAACAAAGTGCTTCGAAAATGCTCTTTTTCTGAAAAAACCTCCAACTTTAAACGTGAATAGCTCGAAAACTAGAAGAGCTAGAAGGTCGCCGTAGGTACCAAAAGAAAGGAAATTTAACGGGGTACTCTCAACATGGGGGTCAAATATAAGATCGGACGTAAGGAAAAAAAGTTATGATTGTTCAAAGATGAGCATTTTTTGACGTTTTTTCAATGCAAAATTGCTGATTTCAAGTAGTTTGTTCCAAGTTAAGCACAAAAATAAGCAGGTTTTGGTAACTTCTACATATTATGATAAAAAGATCTTGCAAAAGCACTAAACTTGCTTCCAAGCACCTTGAAAGTTGTTTGGATGTGGTTGGAATTACGAACAAAGTGCTTCGAAGCACCTTGAAAGTTGTTTGGACGTGGTTGGAATTACGAACAAAGTGCTTCGAAGCACCTTGAAAGTTGTTTGGACGTGGTTGGAATTACGAACAAAGTGCTTCGAAGCACCTTGAAAGTTGTTTGGACGTGGTTGGAATTACGAACAAAGTGCTTCGAAGCACCTTGAAAGTTGTTTGGACGTGGTTGGAATTACGAACAAAGTGCTTCGAAGCACCTTGACAGTTGTTTGGACGTGGTTGGAATTACGAACCAAGTGCTTCGAAGCACCTTGAAAGTTGTTTGGATGTGGTTGGAATTACGAACAAAGTGCTTCGAAGCACCTTGAAAGTTGTTTGGACGAGGTTGGAATTACGAACAAAGTGCTTCGAAGCACCTTGAAAGTTGTTTGGACGTGGTTGGAATTACGAACAAAGTGCTTCGAAGTACCTTGAAAGTTGTTTGAACGTGGTTGAATTTACGAACAAAGTGCTTCGAAGCACCTTGAAAGTTGTTTGGATGTGGTTGGAATTACGAACAAAGTGCTTCGAAGCACCTTGAAAGTTGTTTGGACGTGGTTGGAATTACGAACAAAGTGCTTCGAAGCACCTTGACAGTTGTTTGGACGTGGTTGGAATTACGAACAAAGTGCTTCGAAGCACCTTGAAAGTTGTTTGGACGCGGTTGGAATTACGAACAAAGTGCTTCGAAGCACCTTGAAAGTTGATTGGACGCGGTTGGAATTACGAACAAAGTGCTTCGAAGCACCTTGAAAGTTGTTTGGACGCGGTTGGAATTACGAACAAAGTGCTTCGAAGCACCTTGAAAGTTGTTTGGACGTGGTTGAAATTACGAACAAAGTGCTTCGAAGCACCTTGAAAGTTGTTTGGACGTGGTTGGAATTACGAACAAAGTGCTTCGAAAATGCTCTTTTTCTGAAAAAACCTCCAACTTTAAACGTGAATAGCTCGAAAACTAGAAGAGCTAGAAGGTCGCCGTAGGTACCAAAAGAAAGGAAATTTAACGGGGTACTCTCGACATGGGGGTCAAATTTAAGATCGGACGTAAGGAAAAAAAATTATGATTGTTCAAAGATAGGCATTTTTTGACGTTTTTTCAATGCAAAATTGCTGATTTCAAGTAGTTTGTTCCAAGTTAAGCACAAAAATAAGCAGGTTTTGTTAACTTCTACATATTATGACAAAAAGATCTTGCAAAAAGCACTAAACTTGCTTCCAAGTACCTTGAAAGTTGTTTGGACGTGGTTGGAATTACGAACAAAGTGCTTCGAAGCACCTTGAAAGTTGTTTGGACGTGGTTGGAATTACGAACAAAATGCTTCGAAGCACCTTGAAAGTTGTTTGGACGTGGTTGGAATTACGAACAAAGTGCTTCGAAGCACCTTGAAAGTTGTTTGGACGTGGTTGGAATTACGAACCAAGTGCTTCGAAGCACCTTGAAAGTTGTTTGGACGTGGTTGAAATTACGAACAAAGTGCTTCGAAGCACCTTGAAAGTTGTTTGGACGTGGTTGGAATTACGAACAAAGTGCTTCGAAAATGCTCTTTTTCTGAAAAAACCTCCAACTTTAAACGTGAATAGCTCGAAAACTAGAAGAGCTAGAAGGTCGCCGTAGGTACCAAAAGAAAGGAAATTTAACGGGGTACTCTCGACATGGGGGTCAAATTTAAGATCGGACGTAAGGAAAAAAAGTTATGATTGTTCAAAGATAGGCATTTTTTGACGTTTTTTCAATGCAAAATTGCTGATTTCAAGTAGTTTGTTCCAAGTTAGGCACAAAAATAAGCAGGTTTTGTTAACTTCTACATATTATGACAAAAAGATCTTGCAAACGCACTAAATTTGCTTCTAAGTACCTTGAAAATTGTTTGGACGTGGTTGAAATTACGAACAAAGTGCTTCGAAGCACCTTGAAAGTTGTTTGGACGCGGTTGGAATTACGAACAAAGTGCTTCGAAGCACCTTGAAAGTTGTTTGGACGTGGTTGAAATTACGAACAAAGTGCTTCGAAGCACCTTGAAAGTTGTTTGGACGCGGTTGGAATTACGAACAAAGTGCTTCGAAGCACCTTGAAAGTTGTTTGGACGTGGTTGGAATTACGAACAAAGTGCTTCGAAGTACCTTGAAAGTTGTTTGAACGTGGCTGAATTTACGAACAAAGTGCTTCGAAGCACCTTGAAAGTTGTTTGGACGTGGTTCGAATTACGAACAAAGTGCTTCGAAGCACCTTGACAGTTGTTTGGACGTGGTTGGAATTACGAACAAAGTGCTTCGAAGCACCTTGAAAGTTGTTTGGACGTGGTTGGAATTACGAACCAAGTGCTTCGAAGCACCTTGAAAGTTGTTTGGATGTGGTTGGAATTACGAACAAAGTGCTTCGAAGCACCTTGAAAGTTGTTTGGACGTGGTTGGAATTACGAACAAAGTGCTTCGAAGCACCTTGAAAGTTGTTTGGACGTGGTTGGAATTACGAACAAAGTGCTTCGAAGCACCTTGAAAGTTGTTTGGACGTGGTTGGAATTACGAACCAAGTGCTTCGAAGCACCTTGAAAGTTGTTTGGACGTGGTTGGAATTACGAACAAAGTGCTTCGAAGCACCTTGAAAGTTGTTTGAACGTGGTTGAATTTACGAACAAAGTGCTTCGAAGCACCTTGAAAGTTGTTTGGACGTGGTTGGAATTACGAACAAAGTGCTTCGAAGCACCTTGACAGTTGTTTGGACGTGGTTGAATTTACGAACAAAGTGCTTCGAAGCACCTTGAAAGTTGTTTGGACGTGGTTGGAATTACGAACAAAGTGCTTCGAAGCACCTTGAAAGTTGTTTGGACGTGGTTGGAATTACGAACAAAGTGCTTCGAAGCACCTTGAAAGTTGTTTGGACGTGGTTGGAATTACGAACCAAGTGCTTCGAAGCACCTTGAAAGTTGTTTGGACGTGGTTGGAATTACGAACAAAGTGCTTCGAAGCACCTTGAAAGTTGTTTGAACGTGGTTGAATTTACGAACAAAGTGCTTCGAAGCACCTTGAAAGTTGTTTGGACGTGGTTGGAATTACGAACAAAGTGCTTCGAAGTACCTTGAAAGTTGTTTGAACGTGGTTGAATTTACGAACAAAGTGCTTCGAAGCACCTTGAAAGTTGTTTGGACGTGGTTGGAATTACGAACAAAGTGCTTCGAAGCACCTTGACAGTTGTTTGGACGTGGTTGGAATTACGAACAAAGTGCTTCGAAGCACCTTGAAAGTTGTTTGGACGTGGTTGGAATTACGAACCAAGTGCTTCGAAGCACCTTGAAAATTGTTTGGACGTGGTTGGAATTACGAACAAAGTGCTTCGAAGCACCTTGAAAGTTGTTTGGATGTGGTTGGAATTACGAACAAAGTGCTTCGAAGCACCTTGAAAGTTGTTTGGACGTGGTTGGAATTACGAACCAAGTGCTTCGAAGCACCTTGAAAGTTGTTTGGATGTGGTTGGAATTACGAACAAAGTGCTTCGAAGCACCTTGAAAATTGTTTGGACGTGGTTGGAATTACGAACAAAGTGCTTCGAAGCACCTTGAAAGTTGTTTGGACGTGGTTGGAATTACGAACCAAGTGCTTCGAAGCACCTTGAAAGTTGTTTGGATGTGGTTGGAATTACGAACAAAGTGCTTCGAAGCACCTTGAAAGTTGTTTGGACGTGGTTGGAATTACGAACAAAGTGCTTCGAAGCACCTTGAAAGTTGTTTGGACGTGGTTGGAATTACGAACAAAGTGCTTCGAAGTACCTTGAAAGTTGTTTGAACGTGGTTGAATTTACGAACAAAGTGCTTCGAAGCACCTTGAAAGTTGTTTGGACGCGGTTGGAATTACGAACAAAGTGCTTCGAAGCACCTTGAAAGTTGTTTGGACGTGGTTGGAATTACGAACAAAGTGCTTCGAAGTACCTTGAAAGTTGCTTGAACGTGGTTGAATTTACGAACAAAGTGCTTCGAAGCACCTTGAAAGTTGTTTGGACGTGGTTGGAATTACGAACCAAGTGCTTCGAAGCACCTTGAAAGTTGTTTGGATGTGGTTGGAATTACGAACAAAGTGCTTCGAAGCACCTTGACAGTTGTTTGGACGTGGTTGGAATTACGAACAAAGTGCTTCGAAGCACCTTGAAAGTTGTTTGGACGTGGTTGGAATTACGAACAAAGTGCTTCGAAGTACCTTGAAAGTTGCTTGAACGTGGTTGAATTTACGAACAAAGTGCTTCGAAGCACCTTGAAAGTTGTTTGGACGTGGTTGGAATTACGAACAAAGTGCTTCGAAGCACCTTGAAAGTTGTTTGGACGTGGTTGGAATTACGAACCAAGTGCTTCGAAGCACCTTGAAAGTTGTTTGGATGTGGTTGGAATTACGAACAAAGTGCTTCGAAGCACCTTGAAAGTTGTTTGGACGTGGTTGGAATTACGAACAAAGTGCTTCGAAGCACCTTGAAAGTTGTTTGGACGTGGTTGGAATTACGAACCAAGTGCTTCGAAGCACCTTGAAAGTTGTTTGGATGTGGTTGGAATTACGAACAAAGTGCTTCGAAGCACCTTGAAAGTTGTTTGGATGTGGTTGGAATTACGAACAAAGTGCTTCGAAGCACCTTGAAAGTTGTTTGGACGTGGTTGGAATTACGAACAAAGTGCTTCGAAGCACCTTGAAAGTTGTTTGGATGTGGTTGGAATTACGAACAAAGTGCTTCGAAGCACCTTGAAAATTGTTTGGACGTGGTTGGAATTACGAACAAAGTGCTTCGAAGCACCTTGAAAGTTGTTTGGACGTGGTTGGAATTACGAACCAAGTGCTTCGAAGCACCTTGAAAGTTGTTTGGATGTGGTTGGAATTACGAACAAAGTGCTTCGAAGCACCTTGAAAGTTGTTTGGACGTGGTTGGAATTACGAACAAAGTGCTTCGAAGCACCTTGAAAGTTGTTTGGACGTGGTTGGAATTACGAACAAAGTGCTTCGAAGTACCTTGAAAGTTGTTTGAACGTGGTTGAATTTACGAACAAAGTGCTTCGAAGCACCTTGAAAGTTGTTTGGACGCGGTTGGAATTACGAACAAAGTGCTTCGAAGCACCTTGAAAGTTGTTTGGACGTGGTTGGAATTACGAACAAAGTGCTTCGAAGTACCTTGAAAGTTGCTTGAACGTGGTTGAATTTACGAACAAAGTGCTTCGAAGCACCTTGAAAGTTGTTTGGACGTGGTTGGAATTACGAACCAAGTGCTTCGAAGCACCTTGAAAGTTGTTTGGATGTGGTTGGAATTACGAACAAAGTGCTTCGAAGCACCTTGACAGTTGTTTGGACGTGGTTGGAATTACGAACAAAGTGCTTCGAAGCACCTTGAAAGTTGTTTGGACGTGGTTGGAATTACGAACAAAGTGCTTCGAAGTACCTTGAAAGTTGCTTGAACGTGGTTGAATTTACGAACAAAGTGCTTCGAAGCACCTTGAAAGTTGTTTGGACGTGGTTGGAATTACGAACAAAGTGCTTCGAAGCACCTTGAAAGTTGTTTGGACGTGGTTGGAATTACGAACCAAGTGCTTCGAAGCACCTTGAAAGTTGTTTGGATGTGGTTGGAATTACGAACAAAGTGCTTCGAAGCACCTTGAAAGTTGTTTGGACGTGGTTGGAATTACGAACAAAGTGCTTCGAAGCACCTTGAAAGTTGTTTGGACGTGGTTGGAATTACGAACCAAGTGCTTCGAAGCACCTTGAAAGTTGTTTGGATGTGGTTGGAATTACGAACAAAGTGCTTCGAAGCACCTTGAAAGTTGTTTGGATGTGGTTGGAATTACGAACAAAGTGCTTCGAAGCACCTTGAAAGTTGTTTGGACGTGGTTGGAATTACGAACCAAGTGCTTCGAAGCACCTTGAAAGTTGTTTGGATGTGGTTGGAATTACGAACAAAGTGCTTCGAAGCACCTTGAAAATTGTTTGGACGTGGTTGGAATTACGAACAAAGTGCTTCGAAGCACCTTGAAAGTTGTTTGGACGTGGTTGGAATTACGAACCAAGTGCTTCGAAGCACCTTGAAAGTTGTTTGGATGTGGTTGGAATTACGAACAAAGTGCTTCGAAGCACCTTGAAAGTTGTTTGGACGTGGTTGGAATTACGAACAAAGTGCTTCGAAGCACCTTGAAAGTTGTTTGGACGTGGTTGGAATTACGAACAAAGTGCTTCGGAGTACCTTGAAAGTTGTTTGAACGTGGTTGAATTTACGAACAAAGTGCTTCGAAGCACCTTGAAAGTTGTTTGGACGCGGTTGGAATTACGAACAAAGGGCTTCGAAGCACCTTGAAAGTTGTTTGGACGTGGTTGGAATTACGAACAAAGTGCTTCGAAGTACCTTGAAAGTTGTTTGAACGTGGTTGAATTTACGAACAAAGTGCTTCGAAGCACCTTGAAAGTTGTTTGGACGCGGTTGGAATTACGAACAAAGGGCTTCGAAGCACCTTGAAAGTTGTTTGGACGTGGTTGGAATTACGAACAAAGTGCTTCGAAGTACCTTGAAAGTTGCTTGAACGTGGTTGGAATTACGAACCAAGTGCTTCGAAGCACCTTGAAAGTTGTTTGGATGTGGTTGGAATTACGAACAAAGTGCTTCGAAGCACCTTGACAGTTGTTTGGACGTGGTTGGAATTACGAACAAAGTGCTTCGAAGCACCTTGAAAGTTGTTTGGACGTGGTTGGAATTACGAACAAAGTGCTTCGAAGTACCTTGAAAGTTGCTTGAACGTGGTTGAATTTACGAACAAAGTGCTTCGAAGCACCTTGAAAGTTGTTTGGACGTGGTTGGAATTACGAACAAAGTGCTTCGAAGCACCTTGAAAGTTGTTTGGACGTGGTTGGAATTACGAACCAAGTGCTTCGAAGCACCTTGAAAGTTGTTTGAACGTGGCTGAATTTACGAACAAAGTGCTTCGAAGCACCTTGAAAGTTGTTTGGACGTGGTTGGAATTACGAACAAAGTGCTTCGAAGCACCTTGACAGTTGTTTTAACGTGGTTGGAATTACGAACAAAGTGCTTCGAAGCACCTTGAAAGTTGTTTGGACGTGGTTGGAATTACGAACCAAGTGCTTCGAAGCACCTTGAAAGTTGTTTGGATGTGGTTGGAATTACGAACAAAGTGCTTCGAAGCACCTTGAAAGTTGTTTGGACGTGGTTGGAATTACGAACAAAGTGCTTCGAAGCACCTTGAAAGTTGTTTGGACGTGGTTGGAATTACGAACAAAGTGCTTCGAAGCACCTTGAAAGTTGTTTGGACGTGGTTGGAATTACGAACCAAGTGCTTCGAAGCACCTTGAAAGTTGTTTGGACGTGGTTGGAATTACGAACAAAGTGCTTCGAAGCACCTTGAAAGTTGTTTGGACGTGGTTGGAATTACGAACAAAGTGCTTCGAAGTACCTTGAAAGTTGTTTGAACGTGGTTGAATTTACGAACAAAGTGCTTCGAAGCACCTTGAAAGTTGTTTGGACGTGGTTGGAATTACGAACAAAGTGCTTCGAAGCACCTTGACAGTTGTTTGGACGTGGTTGGAATTACGAACAAAGTGCTTCGAAGCACCTTGAAAGTTGTTTGGACGTGGTTGGAATTACGAACCAAGTGCTTCGAAGCACCTTGAAAATTGTTTGGACGTGGTTGGAATTACGAACAAAGTGCTTCGAAGCACCTTGAAAGTTGTTTGGATGTGGTTGGAATTACGAACCAAGTGCTTCGAAGCACCTTGAAAGTTGTTTGGACGTGGTTGGAATTACGAACCAAGTGCTTCGAAGCACCTTGAAAGTTGTTTGGATGTGGTTGGAATTACGAACAAAGTGCTTCGAAGCACCTTGAAAATTGTTTGGACGTGGTTGGAATTACGAACAAAGTGCTTCGAAGCACCTTGAAAGTTGTTTGGACGTGGTTGGAATTACGAACCAAGTGCTTCGAAGCACCTTGAAAGTTGTTTGGATGTGGTTGGAATTACGAACAAAGTGCTTCGAAGCACCTTGAAAGTTGTTTGGACGTGGTTGGAATTACGAACAAAGTGCTTCGAAGCACCTTGAAAGTTGTTTGGACGTGGTTGGAATTACGAACAAAGTGCTTCGAAGTACCTTGAAAGTTGTTTGAACGTGGTTGAATTTACGAACAAAGTGCTTCGAAGCACCTTGAAAGTTGTTTGGACGCGGTTGGAATTACGAACAAAGTGCTTCGAAGCACCTTGAAAGTTGTTTGGACGTGGTTGGAATTACGAACAAAGTGCTTCGAAGTACCTTGAAAGTTGCTTGAACGTGGTTGAATTTACGAACAAAGTGCTTCGAAGCACCTTGAAAGTTGTTTGGACGTGGTTGGAATTACGAACAAAGTGCTTCGAAGCACCTTGAAAGTTGTTTGGACGTGGTTGGAATTACGAACCAAGTGCTTCGAAGCACCTTGAAAGTTGTTTGGACGTGGTTGGAATTACGAACAAAGTGCTTCGAAGCACCTTGAAAGTTGTTTGGACGTGGTTGGAATTACGAACAAAGTGCTTCGAAGTACCTTGAAAGTTGTTTGAACGTGGTTGAATTTACGAACAAAGTGCTTCGAAGCACCTTGAAAGTTGTTTGGACGTGGTTATAATTACGAACAAAGTGCTTCGAAGCACCTTGACAGTTGTTTGGACGTGGTTGGAATTACGAACAAAGTGCCTCGAAGTACCTTGAAAGTTGTTTGAACGTGGTTGAATTTACGAACAAAGTGCTTCGAAGCACCTTGAAAGTTGTTTGGACGTGGTTGGAATTACGAACAAAGTGCTTCGAAGCACCTTGAAAGTTGTTTGGATGTGGTTGGAATTACGAACAAAGTGCTTCGAAGCACCTTGAAAGTTGTTTGGACGTGGTTGGAATTACGAACCAAGTGCTTCGAAGCACCTTGAAAATTGTTTGGACGTGGTTGGAATTACGAACAAAGTGCTTCGAAGTACCTTGAAAGTTGTTTGGACGTGGTTGGAATTACGAACAAAGTGCTTCGAAGCACCTTGAAAGTTGTTTGGACGTGGTTGGAATTACGAACCAAGTGCTTCGAAGCACCTTGAAAGTTGTTTGGATGTGGTTGGAATTACGAACAAAGTGCTTCGAAGCACCTTGAAAATTGTTTGGACGTGGTTGGAATTACGAACAAAGTGCTTCGAAGCACCTTGAAAGTTGTTTGGACGTGGTTGGAATTACGAACCAAGTGCTTCGAAGCACCTTGAAAGTTGTTTGGACGTGGTTGGAATTACGAACAAAGTGCTTCGAAGCACCTTGAAAGTTGTTTGGACGCGGTTGGAATTACGAACAAAGTGCTTCGAAGCACCTTGAAAGTTGATTGGACGCGGTTGGAATTACGAACAAAGTGCTTCGAAGCACCTTGAAAGTTGTTTGGACGTGGTTGAAATTACGAACAAAGTGCTTCGAAGCACCTTGAAAGATGTTTGGACGTGGTTGGAATTACGAACAAAGTGCTTCGAAAATGCTCTTTTTCTGAAAAAACCTCCAACTTTAAACGTGAATAGCTCGAAAACTAGAAGAGCTAGAAAGTCGCCGTAGGTACCAAAAGAAAGGAAATTTAACGGGGTACTCTCGACATGGGGGTCAAATTTAAGATCGGACGTAAGGAAAAAAAGTTATGATTGTTCAAAGATAGGCATTTTTTGACGTTTTTTTCAATGCAAAATTGCTGATTTCAAGTAGTTTGTTCCAAGTTAGGCACAAAAATAAGCAGGTTTTGTTAACTTCTACATATTATGACAAAAAGATCTTGCAAACGCACTAAATTTGCTTCTAAGTACCTTGAAAATTGTTTGGACGTGGTTGAAATTACGAACAAAGTGCTTCGAAGCACCTTGAAAGTTGTTTGGACGCGGTTGGAATTACGAACAAAGTGCTTCGAAGCACCTTGAAAGTTGTTTGGACGTGGTTGAAATTACGAACAAAGTGCTTCGAAGCACCTTGAAAGTTGTTTGGACGCGGTTGGAATTACGAACAAAGTGCTTCGAAGCACCTTGAAAGTTGTTTGGACGTGGTTGGAATTACGAACAAAGTGCTTCGAAGTACCTTGAAAGTTGTTTGAACGTGGCTGAATTTACGAACAAAGTGCTTCGAAGCACCTTGAAAGTTGTTTGGACGTGGTTCGAATTACGAACAAAGTGCTTCGAAGCACCTTGACAGTTGTTTGGACGTGGTTGGAATTACGAACAAAGTGCTTCGAAGCACCTTGAAAGTTGTTTGGACGTGGTTGGAATTACGAACCAAGTGCTTCGAAGCACCTTGAAAGTTGTTTGGATGTGGTTGGAATTACGAACAAAGTGCTTCGAAGCACCTTGAAAGTTGTTTGGACGTGGTTGGAATTACGAACAAAGTGCTTCGAAGCACCTTGAAAGTTGTTTGGACGTGGTTGGAATTACGAACAAAGTGCTTCGAAGCACCTTGAAAGTTGTTTGGACGTGGTTGGAATTACGAACCAAGTGCTTCGAAGCACCTTGAAAGTTGTTTGGACGTGGTTGGAATTACGAACAAAGTGCTTCGAAGCACCTTGAAAGTTGTTTGAACGTGGTTGAATTTACGAACAAAGTGCTTCGAAGCACCTTGAAAGTTGTTTGGACGTGGTTGGAATTACGAACAAAGTGCTTCGAAGCACCTTGACAGTTGTTTGGACGTGGTTGAATTTACGAACAAAGTGCTTCGAAGCACCTTGAAAGTTGTTTGGACGTGGTTGGAATTACGAACAAAGTGCTTCGAAGCACCTTGAAAGTTGTTTGGACGTGGTTGGAATTACGAACAAAGTGCTTCGAAGCACCTTGAAAGTTGTTTGGACGTGGTTGGAATTACGAACCAAGTGCTTCGAAGCACCTTGAAAGTTGTTTGGACGTGGTTGGAATTACGAACAAAGTGCTTCGAAGCACCTTGAAAGTTGTTTGAACGTGGTTGAATTTACGAACAAAGTGCTTCGAAGCACCTTGAAAGTTGTTTGGACGTGGTTGGAATTACGAACAAAGTGCTTCGAAGTACCTTGAAAGTTGTTTGAACGTGGTTGAATTTACGAACAAAGTGCTTCGAAGCACCTTGAAAGTTGTTTGGACGTGGTTGGAATTACGAACAAAGTGCTTCGAAGCACCTTGACAGTTGTTTGGACGTGGTTGGAATTACGAACAAAGTGCTTCGAAGCACCTTGAAAGTTGTTTGGACGTGGTTGGAATTACGAACCAAGTGCTTCGAAGCACCTTGAAAATTGTTTGGACGTGGTTGGAATTACGAACAAAGTGCTTCGAAGCACCTTGAAAGTTGTTTGGATGTGGTTGGAATTACGAACAAAGTGCTTCGAAGCACCTTGAAAGTTGTTTGGACGTGGTTGGAATTACGAACCAAGTGCTTCGAAGCACCTTGAAAGTTGTTTGGATGTGGTTGGAATTACGAACAAAGTGCTTCGAAGCACCTTGAAAATTGTTTGGACGTGGTTGGAATTACGAACAAAGTGCTTCGAAGCACCTTGAAAGTTGTTTGGACGTGGTTGGAATTACGAACCAAGTGCTTCGAAGCACCTTGAAAGTTGTTTGGATGTGGTTGGAATTACGAACAAAGTGCTTCGAAGCACCTTGAAAGTTGTTTGGA
This sequence comes from Anopheles coustani, assembly GCF_943734705.1. Taxonomy (NCBI): domain Eukaryota; kingdom Metazoa; phylum Arthropoda; class Insecta; order Diptera; family Culicidae; genus Anopheles; species Anopheles coustani. Next base: position 79,194 of record NW_026525389.1, read on the forward strand.
CGTGGTTGGAATTACGAACAAAGTGCTTCGAAGCACCTTGAAAGTTGTTTGGACGTGGTTGGAATTACGAACAAAGTGCTTCGAAGTACCTTGAAAGTTGTTTGAACGTGGTTGAATTTACGAACAAAGTGCTTCGAAGCACCTTGAAAGTTGTTTGGACGCGGTTGGAATTACGAACAAAGTGCTTCGAAGCACCTTGAAAGTTGTTTGGACGTGGTTGGAATTACGAACAAAGTGCTTCGAAGTACCTTGAAAGTTGCTTGAACGTGGTTGAATTTACGAACAAAGTGCTTCGAAGCACCTTGAAAGTTGTTTGGACGTGGTTGGAATTACGAACCAAGTGCTTCGAAGCACCTTGAAAGTTGTTTGGATGTGGTTGGAATTACGAACAAAGTGCTTCGAAGCACCTTGACAGTTGTTTGGACGTGGTTGGAATTACGAACAAAGTGCTTCGAAGCACCTTGAAAGTTGTTTGGACGTGGTTGGAATTACGAACAAAGTGCTTCGAAGTACCTTGAAAGTTGCTTGAACGTGGTTGAATTTACGAACAAAGTGCTTCGAAGCACCTTGAAAGTTGTTTGGACGTGGTTGGAATTACGAACAAAGTGCTTCGAAGCACCTTGAAAGTTGTTTGGACGTGGTTGGAATTACGAACCAAGTGCTTCGAAGCACCTTGAAAGTTGTTTGGATGTGGTTGGAATTACGAACAAAGTGCTTCGAAGCACCTTGAAAGTTGTTTGGACGTGGTTGGAATTACGAACAAAGTGCTTCGAAGCACCTTGAAAGTTGTTTGGACGTGGTTGGAATTACGAACCAAGTGCTTCGAAGCACCTTGAAAGTTGTTTGGATGTGGTTGGAATTACGAACAAAGTGCTTCGAAGCACCTTGAAAGTTGTTTGGATGTGGTTGGAATTACGAACAAAGTGCTTCGAAGCACCTTGAAAGTTGTTTGGACGTGGTTGGAATTACGAACAAAGTGCTTCGAAGCACCTTGAAAGTTGTTTGGATGTGGTTGGAATTACGAACAAAGTGCTTCGAAGCACCTTGAAAATTGTTTGGACGTGGTTGGAATTACGAACAAAGTGCTTCGAAGCACCTTGAAAGTTGTTTGGACGTGGTTGGAATTACGAACCAAGTGCTTCGAAGCACCTTGAAAGTTGTTTGGATGTGGTTGGAATTACGAACAAAGTGCTTCGAAGCACCTTGAAAGTTGTTTGGACGTGGTTGGAATTACGAACAAAGTGCTTCGAAGCACCTTGAAAGTTGTTTGGACGTGGTTGGAATTACGAACAAAGTGCTTCGAAGTACCTTGAAAGTTGTTTGAACGTGGTTGAATTTACGAACAAAGTGCTTCGAAGCACCTTGAAAGTTGTTTGGACGCGGTTGGAATTACGAACAAAGTGCTTCGAAGCACCTTGAAAGTTGTTTGGACGTGGTTGGAATTACGAACAAAGTGCTTCGAAGTACCTTGAAAGTTGCTTGAACGTGGTTGAATTTACGAACAAAGTGCTTCGAAGCACCTTGAAAGTTGTTTGGACGTGGTTGGAATTACGAACCAAGTGCTTCGAAGCACCTTGAAAGTTGTTTGGATGTGGTTGGAATTACGAACAAAGTGCTTCGAAGCACCTTGACAGTTGTTTGGACGTGGTTGGAATTACGAACAAAGTGCTTCGAAGCACCTTGAAAGTTGTTTGGACGTGGTTGGAATTACGAACAAAGTGCTTCGAAGTACCTTGAAAGTTGCTTGAACGTGGTTGAATTTACGAACAAAGTGCTTCGAAGCACCTTGAAAGTTGTTTGGACGTGGTTGGAATTACGAACAAAGTGCTTCGAAGCACCTTGAAAGTTGTTTGGACGTGGTTGGAATTACGAACCAAGTGCTTCGAAGCACCTTGAAAGTTGTTTGGATGTGGTTGGAATTACGAACAAAGTGCTTCGAAGCACCTTGAAAGTTGTTTGGACGTGGTTGGAATTACGAACAAAGTGCTTCGAAGCACCTTGAAAGTTGTTTGGACGTGGTTGGAATTACGAACCAAGTGCTTCGAAGCACCTTGAAAGTTGTTTGGATGTGGTTGGAATTACGAACAAAGTGCTTCGAAGCACCTTGAAAGTTGTTTGGATGTGGTTGGAATTACGAACAAAGTGCTTCGAAGCACCTTGAAAGTTGTTTGGACGTGGTTGGAATTACGAACCAAGTGCTTCGAAGCACCTTGAAAGTTGTTTGGATGTGGTTGGAATTACGAACAAAGTGCTTCGAAGCACCTTGAAAATTGTTTGGACGTGGTTGGAATTACGAACAAAGTGCTTCGAAGCACCTTGAAAGTTGTTTGGACGTGGTTGGAATTACGAACAAAGTGCTTCGAAGCACCTTGAAAGTTGTTTGGATGTGGTTGGAATTACGAACAAAGTGCTTCGAAGCACCTTGAAAGTTGTTTGGACGTGGTTGGAATTACGAACAAAGTGCTTCGAAGCACCTTGAAAGTTGTTTGGACGTGGTTGGAATTACGAACAAAGTGCTTCGGAGTACCTTGAAAGTTGTTTGAACGTGGTTGAATTTACGAACAAAGTGCTTCGAAGCACCTTGAAAGTTGTTTGGACGCGGTTGGAATTACGAACAAAGGGCTTCGAAGCACCTTGAAAGTTGTTTGGACGTGGTTGGAATTACGAACAAAGTGCTTCGAAGTACCTTGAAAGTTGTTTGAACGTGGTTGAATTTACGAACAAAGTGCTTCGAAGCACCTTGAAAGTTGTTTGGACGCGGTTGGAATTACGAACAAAGGGCTTCGAAGCACCTTGAAAGTTGTTTGGACGTGGTTGGAATTACGAACAAAGTGCTTCGAAGTACCTTGAAAGTTGCTTGAACGTGGTTGGAATTACGAACCAAGTGCTTCGAAGCACCTTGAAAGTTGTTTGGATGTGGTTGGAATTACGAACAAAGTGCTTCGAAGCACCTTGACAGTTGTTTGGACGTGGTTGGAATTACGAACAAAGTGCTTCGAAGCACCTTGAAAGTTGTTTGGACGTGGTTGGAATTACGAACAAAGTGCTTCGAAGTACCTTGAAAGTTGCTTGAACGTGGTTGAATTTACGAACAAAGTGCTTCGAAGCACCTTGAAAGTTGTTTGGACGTGGTTGGAATTACGAACAAAGTGCTTCGAAGCACCTTGAAAGTTGTTTGGACGTGGTTGGAATTACGAACCAAGTGCTTCGAAGCACCTTGAAAGTTGTTTGAACGTGGCTGAATTTACGAACAAAGTGCTTCGAAGCACCTTGAAAGTTGTTTGGACGTGGTTGGAATTACGAACAAAGTGCTTCGAAGCACCTTGACAGTTGTTTTAACGTGGTTGGAATTACGAACAAAGTGCTTCGAAGCACCTTGAAAGTTGTTTGGACGTGGTTGGAATTACGAACCAAGTGCTTCGAAGCACCTTGAAAGTTGTTTGGATGTGGTTGGAATTACGAACAAAGTGCTTCGAAGCACCTTGAAAGTTGTTTGGACGTGGTTGGAATTACGAACAAAGTGCTTCGAAGCACCTTGAAAGTTGTTTGGACGTGGTTGGAATTACGAACAAAGTGCTTCGAAGCACCTTGAAAGTTGTTTGGACGTGGTTGGAATTACGAACCAAGTGCTTCGAAGCACCTTGAAAGTTGTTTGGACGTGGTTGGAATTACGAACAAAGTGCTTCGAAGCACCTTGAAAGTTGTTTGGACGTGGTTGGAATTACGAACAAAGTGCTTCGAAGTACCTTGAAAGTTGTTTGAACGTGGTTGAATTTACGAACAAAGTGCTTCGAAGCACCTTGAAAGTTGTTTGGACGTGGTTGGAATTACGAACAAAGTGCTTCGAAGCACCTTGACAGTTGTTTGGACGTGGTTGGAATTACGAACAAAGTGCTTCGAAGCACCTTGAAAGTTGTTTGGACGTGGTTGGAATTACGAACCAAGTGCTTCGAAGCACCTTGAAAATTGTTTGGACGTGGTTGGAATTACGAACAAAGTGCTTCGAAGCACCTTGAAAGTTGTTTGGATGTGGTTGGAATTACGAACCAAGTGCTTCGAAGCACCTTGAAAGTTGTTTGGACGTGGTTGGAATTACGAACCAAGTGCTTCGAAGCACCTTGAAAGTTGTTTGGATGTGGTTGGAATTACGAACAAAGTGCTTCGAAGCACCTTGAAAATTGTTTGGACGTGGTTGGAATTACGAACAAAGTGCTTCGAAGCACCTTGAAAGTTGTTTGGACGTGGTTGGAATTACGAACCAAGTGCTTCGAAGCACCTTGAAAGTTGTTTGGATGTGGTTGGAATTACGAACAAAGTGCTTCGAAGCACCTTGAAAGTTGTTTGGACGTGGTTGGAATTACGAACAAAGTGCTTCGAAGAACCTTGAAAGTTGTTTGGACGTGGTTGGAATTACGAACAAAGTGCTTCGAAGTACCTTGAAAGTTGTTTGAACGTGGTTGAATTTACGAACAAAGTGCTTCGAAGCACCTTGAAAGTTGTTTGGACGCGGTTGGAATTACGAACAAAGTGCTTCGAAGCACCTTGAAAGTTGTTTGGACGTGGTTGGAATTACGAACAAAGTGCTTCGAAGTACCTTGAAAGTTGCTTGAACGTGGTTGAATTTACGAACAAAGTGCTTCGAAGCACCTTGAAAGTTGTTTGGACGTGGTTGGAATTACGAACAAAGTGCTTCGAAGCACCTTGAAAGTTGTTTGGACGTGGTTGGAATTACGAACCAAGTGCTTCGAAGCACCTTGAAAGTTGTTTGGACGTGGTTGGAATTACGAACAAAGTGCTTCGAAGCACCTTGAAAGTTGTTTGGACGTGGTTGGAATTACGAACAAAGTGCTTCGAAGTACCTTGAAAGTTGTTTGAACGTGGTTGAATTTACGAACAAAGTGCTTCGAAGCACCTTGAAAGTTGTTTGGACGTGGTTATAATTACGAACAAAGTGCTTCGAAGCACCTTGACAGTTGTTTGGACGTGGTTGGAATTACGAACAAAGTGCCTCGAAGTACCTTGAAAGTTGTTTGAACGTGGTTGAATTTACGAACAAAGTGCTTCGAAGCACCTTGAAAGTTGTTTGGACGTGGTTGGAATTACGAACAAAGTGCTTCGAAGCACCTTGAAAGTTGTTTGGATGTGGTTGGAATTACGAACAAAGTGCTTCGAAGCACCTTGAAAGTTGTTTGGACGTGGTTGGAATTACGAACCAAGTGCTTCGAAGCACCTTGAAAATTGTTTGGACGTGGTTGGAATTACGAACAAAGTGCTTCGAAGCACCTTGAAAGTTGTTTGGACGTGGTTGGAATTACGAACCAAGTGCTTCGAAGCACCTTGAAAGTTGTTTGGATGTGGTTGGAATTACGAACAAAGTGCTTCGAAGCACCTTGAAAGTTGTTTGGACGTGGTTGGAATTACGAACAAAGTGCTTCGAAGCACCTTGAAAGTTGTTTGGACGTGGTTGGAATTACGAACAAAGTGCTTCGAAGTACCTTGAAAGTTGCTTGAACGTGGTTGAATTTACGAACAAAGTGCTTCGAAGCACCTTGAAAGTTGTTTGGACGTGGTTGGAATTACGAACAAAGTGCTTCGAAGTACCTTGAAAGTTGTTTGAACGTGGATGAATTTACGAACAAAGTGCTTCGAAGTACCTTGAAAGTTGTTTGGACGTGGTTGGAATTACGAACAAAGTGCTTCGAAGCACCTTGAAAGTTGTTTGGACGTGGTTGGAATTACGAACCAAGTGCTTCGAAGCACCTTGAAAGTTGTTTGGATGTGGTTGGAATTACGAACAAAGTGCTTCGAAGCACCTTGAAAGTTGTTTGGACGTGGTTGGAATTACGAACAAAGTGCTTCGAAGCACCTTGACAGTTGTTTGGACGTGGTTGGAATTACGAACAAAGTGCTTTGAAGCACCTTGAAAGTTGTTTGGACGTGGTTGGAATTACGAACAAAGTGCTTCGAAGCACCTTGAAAGTTGTTTGGACGCGGTTGGAATTACGAACAAAGTGCTTCGAAGCACCTTGAAAGTTGTTTGGACGTGGTTGGAATTACGAACAAAGTGCTTCGAAGTACCTTGAAAGTTGCTTGAACGTGGTTGAATTTACGAACAAAGTGCTTCGAAGCACCTTGAAAGTTGTTTGGACGTGGTTGGAATTACGAACAAAGTGCTTCGAAGTACCTTGAAAGTTGTTTGAACGTGGTTGAATTTACGAACAAAGTGCTTCGAAGCACCTTGAAAGTTGTTTGGACGTGGTTGGAATTACGAACAAAGTGCTTCGAAGCACCTTGACAGTTGTTTGGATGTGGTTGGAATTACGAACAAAGTGCTTCGAAGCACCTTGAAGGTTGTTTGGACGTGGTTGGAATTACGAACAAAGTGCTTCGAAGCACCTTGACAGTTGTTTGGACGTGGTTGGAATTACGAACAAAGTGCTTCGAAGCACCTTGAAAGTTGTTTGGATGTGGTTGGAATTACGAACAAAGTGCTTCGAAGCACCTTGAAAGTTGTTTGGACGTGGTTGGAATTACGAACCAAGTGCTTCGAAGCACCTTGAAAGTTGTTTGGATGTGGTTGGAATTACGAACAAAGTGCTTCGAAGCACCTTGAAAGTTGTTTGGACGTGGTTGGAATTACGAACAAAGTGCTTCGAAGCACCTTGAAAGTTGTTTGGACGTGGTTGGAATTACGAACCAAGTGCTTCGAAGCACCTTGAAAGTTGTTTGGATGTGGTTGGAATTACGAACAAAGTGCTTCGAAGCACCTTGAAAGTTGTTTGGACGTGGTTGGAATTACGAACAAAGTGCTTCGAAGCACCTTGACAGTTGTTTGGATGTGGTTGGAATTACGAACAAAGTGCTTCGAAGCACCTTGAAAGTTGTTTGGACGTGGTTGGAATTACGAACCAAGTGCTTCGAAGCACCTTGAAAGTTGTTTGGATGTGGTTGGAATTACGAACAAAGTGCTTCGAAGCACCTTGAAAGTTGTTTGGACGTGGTTGGAATTACGAACAAAGTGCTTCGAAGCACCTTGACAGTTGTTTGGACGTGGTTGGAATTACGAACAAAGTGCTTCGAAGCACCTTGAAAGTTGTTTGGACGTGGTTGGAATTACGAACAAAGTGCTTCGAAGCACCTTGAAAGTTGTTTGGACGTGGTTGGAATTACGAACAAAGTGCTTCGAAGCACCTTGACAGTTGTTTGGATGTGGTTGGAATTACGAACAAAGTGCTTCGAAGCACCTTGAAAGTTGTTTGGACGTGGTTGGAATTACGAACCAAGTGCTTCGAAGCACCTTGAAAGTTGTTTGGATGTGGTTGGAATTACGAACAAAGTGCTTCGAAGCACCTTGAAAGTTGTTTGGACGTGGTTGGAATTACGAACAAAGTGCTTCGAAGCACCTTGACAGTTGTTTGGACGTGGTTGGAATTACGAACAAAGTGCTTCCAAGCACCTTGAAAGTTGTTTGGACGTGGTTGGAATTACGAACAAAGTGCTTCGAAGCACCTTGAAAGTTGTTTGGACGTGGTTGGAATTACGAACAAAGTGCTTCGAAGTACCTTGAAAGTTGTTTGAACGTGGTTGAATTTACGAACAAAGTGCTTCGAAGCACCTTGAAAGTTGTTTGGACGTGGTTGGAATTACGAACCAAGTGCTTCGAAGCACCTTGAAAGTTGTTTGGATGTGGTTGGAATTACGAACAAAGTGCTTCGAAGCACCTTGAAAGTTGTTTGGACGTGGTTGGAATTACGAACAAAGTGCTTCGAAGCACCTTGAAAGTTGTTTGGACGCGGTTGGAATTACGAACAAAGTGCTTCGAAGCACCTTGAAAGTTGTTTGGACGTGGTTGGAATTACGAACAAAGTGCTTCGAAGTACCTTGAAAGTTGTTTGAACGTGGTTGAATTTACGAACAAAGTGCTTCGAAGCACCTTGAAAGTTGTTTGGACGTGGTTGGAATTACGAACAAAGTGCTTCGAAGCACCTTGACAGTTGTTTGGACGTGGTTGGAATTACGAACAAAGTGCTTCGAAGCACCTTGAAAGTTGTTTGGACGTGGTTGGAATTACGAACCAAGTGCTTCGAAGCACCTTGAAAGTTGTTTGGACGCGGTTGGAATTACGAACAAAGTGCTTCGAAGCACCTTGAAAGTTGTTTGGACGTGGTTGAAATTACGAACAAAGTGCTTCGAAGCACCTTGAAAGTTGTTTGGACGTGGTTGGAATTACGAACAAAGTGCTTCGAAGTACCTTGAAAGTTGTTTGAACGTGGTTGAATTTACGAACAAAGTGCTTCGAAGCACCTTGAAAGTTGTTTGGACGTGGTTGGAATTACGAACCAAGTGCTTCGAAGCACCTTGAAAGTTGTTTGGATGTGGTTGGAATTACGAACAAAGTGCTTCGAAGCACCTTGAAAGTTGTTTGGACGTGGTTGGAATTACGAACAAAGTGCTTCGAAGCACCTTGAAAGTTGTTTGGACGCGGTTGGAATTACGAACAAAGTGCTTCGAAGCACCTTGAAAGTTGTTTGGACGTGGTTGGAATTACGAACAAAGTGCTTCGAAGTACCTTGAAAGTTGTTTGAACGTGGTTGAATTTACGAACCAAGTGCTTCGAAGCACCTTGAAAGTTGTTTGGATGTGGTTGGAATTACGAACAAAGTGCTTCGAAGCACCTTGACAGTTGTTTGGACGTGGTTGGAATTACGAACAAAGTGCTTCGAAGCACCTTGAAAGTTGTTTGGACGTGGTTGGAATTACGAACAAAGTGCTTCGAAGTACCTTGAAAGTTGTTTGAACGTGGTTGAATTTACGAACAAAGTGCTTCGAAGCACCTTGAAAGTTGTTTGGACGCGGTTGGAATTACGAACAAAGTGCTTCGAAGCACCTTGAAAGTTGTTTGGACGTGGTTGGAATTACGAACAAAGTGCTTCGAAGTACCTTGAAAGTTGCTTGAACGTGGTTGAATTTACGAACAAAGTGCTTCGAAGCACCTTGAAAGTTGTTTGAACGTGGTTGAATTTACGAACAAAGTGCTTCGAAGCACCTTGAAAGTTGTTTGGACGTGGTTGGAATTACGAACCAAGTGCTTCGAAGCACCTTGAAAGTTGTTTGGATGTGGTTGGAATTACGAACAAAGTGCTTCGAAGCACCTTGAAAGTTGTTTGGATGTGGTTGGAATTACGAACAAAGTGCTTCGAAGCACCTTGAAAGTTGTTTGGACGTGGTTGGAATTACGAACAAAGTGCTTCGAAGCACCTTGAAAGTTGTTTGGACGTGGTTGGAATTACGAACAAAGTGCTTCGAAGCACCTTGAAAGTTGTTTGGACGTGGTTGGAATTACGAACCAAGTGCTTCGAAGCACCTTGAAAGTTGTTTGGACGTGGTTGGAATTACGAACAAAGTGCTTCGAAGCACCTTGAAAGTTGTTTGGACGTGGTTGGAATTACGAACAAAGTGCTTCGAAGTACCTTGAAAGTTGTTTGAACGTGGTTGAATTTACGAACAAAGTGCTTCGAAGCACCTTGAAAGTTGTTTGGACGTGGTTGGAATTACGAACAAAGTGCTTCGAAGCACCTTGACAGTTGTTTGGACGTGGTTGGAATTACGAACAAAGTGCTTCGAAGCACCTTGAAAGTTGTTTGGACGTGGTTGGAATTACGAACCAAGTGCTTCGAAGCACCTTGAAAATTGTTTGGACGTGGTTGGAATTACGAACAAAGTGCTTCGAAGCACCTTGAAAGTTGTTTGGATGTGGTTGGAATTACGAACAAAGTGCTTCGAAGCACCTTGAAAGTTGTTTGGACGTGGTTGGAATTACGAACCAAGTGCTTCGAAGCACCTTGAAAGTTGTTTGGATGTGGTTGGAATTACGAACAAAGTGCTTCGAAGCACCTTGAAAATTGTTTGGACGTGGTTGGAATTACGAACAAAGTGCTTCGAAGCACCTTGAAAGTTGTTTGGACGTGGTTGGAATTACGAACAAAGTGCTTCGAAGCACCTTGAAAGTTGTTTGGATGTGGTTGGAATTACGAACAAAGTGCTTCGAAGCACCTTGAAAGTTGTTTGGACGTGGTTGGAATTACGAACAAAGTGCTTCGAAGCACCTTGAAAGTTGTTTGGACGTGGTTGGAATTACGAACAAAGTGCTTCGAAGTACCTTGAAAGTTGTTTGAACGTGGTTGAATTTACGAACAAAGTGCTTCGAAGCACCTTGAAAGTTGTTTGGACGCGGTTGGAATTACGAACAAAGTGCTTCGAAGCACCTTGAAAGTTGTTTGGACGTGGTTGGAATTACGAACAAAGTGCTTCGAAGCACCTTGAAAGTTGTTTGGACGTGGTTGGAATTACGAACAAAGTGCTTCGAAGCACCTTGAAAGTTGTTTGGACGTGGTTGGAATTACGAACCAAGTGCTTCGAAGCACCTTGAAAGTTGTTTGGATGTGGTTGGAATTACGAACAAAGTGCTTCGAAGCACCTTGAAAATTGTTTGGACGTGGTTGGAATTACGAACAAAGTGCTTCGAAGCACCTTGAAAGTTGTTTGGACGTGGTTGGAATTACGAACCAAGTGCTTCGAAGCACCTTGAAAGTTGTTTGGATGTGGTTGGAATTACGAACAAAGTGCTTCGAAGCACCTTGAAAGTTGTTTGAACGTGGTTGGAATTACGAACAAAGTGCTTCGAAGCACCTTGAAAGTTGTTTGGACGTGGTTGGAATTACGAACAAAGTGCTTCGAAGTACCTTGAAAGTTGTTTGAACGTGGTTGAATTTACGAACAAAGTGCTTCGAAGCACCTTGAAAGTTGTTTGGACGCGGTTGGAATTACGAACAAAGTGCTTCGAAGCACCTTGAAAGTTGTTTGGACGTGGTTGGAATTACGAACAAAGTGCTTCGAAGTACCTTGAAAGTTGCTTGAACGTGGTTGAATTTACGAACAAAGTGCTTCGAAGCACCTTGAAAGTTGTTTGGACGCGGTTGGAATTACGAACAAAGTGCTTCGAAGCACCTTGAAAGTTGTTTGGACGTGGTTGGAATTACGAACAAAGTGCTTCGAAGTACCTTGAAAGTTGCTTGAACGTGGTTGAATTTACGAACAAAGTGCTTCGAAGCACCTTGAAAGTTGTTTGGACGTGGTTGGAATTACGAACCAAGTGCTTCGAAGCACCTTGAAAGTTGTTTGGATGTGGTTGGAATTACGAACAAAGTGCTTCGAAGCACCTTGAAAGTTGTTTGGACGTGGTTGGAATTACGAACAAAGTGCTTCGAAGCACCTTGAAAGTTGTTTGGACGTGGTTGGAATTACGAACAAAGTGCTTCGAAGCACCTTGAAAGTTGTTTGGACGTGGTTGGAATTACGAACCAAGTGCTTCGAAGCACCTTGAAAGTTGTTTGGACGTGGTTGGAATTACGAACAAAGTGCTTCGAAGCACCTTGAAAGTTGTTTGGACGTGGTTGGAATTACGAACAAAGTGCTTCGAAGTACCTTGAAAGTTGTTTGAACGTGGTTGAATTTACGAACAAAGTGCTTCGAAGCACCTTGAAAGTTGTTTGGACGTGGTTGGAATTACGAACAAAGTGCTTCGAAGCACCTTGAAAGTTGTTTGGATGTGGTTGGAATTACGAACAAAGTGCTTCGAAGCACCTTGAAAGTTGTTTGGACGTGGTTGGAATTACGAACCAAGTGCTTCGAAGCACCTTGAAAATTGTTTGGACGTGGTTGGAATTACGAACAAAGTGCTTCGAAGCACCTTGAAAGTTGTTTGGACGTGGTTGGAATTACGAACCAAGTGCTTCGAAGCACCTTGAAAGTTGTTTGGATGTGGTTGGAATTACGAACAAAGTGCTTCGAAGCACCTTGAAAGTTGTTTGGACGTGGTTGGAATTACGAACAAAGTGCTTCGAAGCACCTTGAAAGTTGTTTGGACGTGGTTGGAATTACGAACAAAGTGCTTCGAAGTACCTTGAAAGTTGCTTGAACGTGGTTGAATTTACGAACAAAGTGCTTCGAAGCACCTTGAAAGTTGTTTGGACGTGGTTGGAATTACGAACAAAGTGCTTCGAAGTACCTTGAAAGTTGTTTGAACGTGGTTGAATTTACGAACAAAGTGCTTCGAAGCACCTTGAAAGTTGTTTGGACGTGGTTGGAATTACGAACAAAGTGCTTCGAAGCACCTTGACAGTTGTTTGGATGTGGTTGGAATTACGAACAAAGTGCTTCGAAGCACCTTGAAAGTTGTTTGGACGTGGTTGGAATTACGAACAAAGTGCTTCGAAGCACCTTGACAGTTGTTTGGACGTGGTTGGAATTACGAACAAAGTGCTTCGAAGCACCTTGAAAGTTGTTTGGATGTGGTTGGAATTACGAACAAAGTGCTTCGAAGCACCTTGAAAGTTGTTTGGACGTGGTTGGAATTACGAACCAAGTGCTTCGAAGCACCTTGAAAGTTGTTTGGATGTGGTTGGAATTACGAACAAAGTGCTTCGAAGCACCTTGAAAGTTGTTTGGACGTGGTTGGAATTACGAACAAAGTGCTTCGAAGCACCTTGAAAGTTGTTTGGACGTGGTTGGAATTACGAACAAAGTGCTTCGAAGCACCTTGAAAGTTGTTTGGACGTGGTTGGAATTACGAACAAAGTGCTTCGAAGTACCTTGAAAGTTGTTTGAACGTGGTTGAATTTACGAACAAAGTGCTTCGAAGCACCTTGAAAGTTGTTTGGACGTGGTTGGAATTACGAACCAAGTGCTTCGAAGCACCTTGAAAGTTGTTTGGATGTGGTTGGAATTACGAACAAAGTGCTTCGAAGCACCTTGAAAGTTGTTTGGACGTGGTTGGAATTACGAACAAAGTGCTTCGAAGCACCTTGACAGTTGTTTGGACGTGGTTGGAATTACGAACAAAGTGCTTTGAAGCACCTTGAAAGTTGTTTGGACGTGGTTGGAATTACGAACAAAGTGCTTCGAAGTACCTTGAAAGTTGTTTGTACGTGGTTGAATTTACGAACAAAGTGCTTCGAAGCACCTTGAAAGTTGTTTGGACGTGGTTGGAATTACGAACAAAGTGCTTCGAAGCACCTTGAAAGTTGTTTGGACGTGGTTGGAATTACGAACAAAGTGCTTCGAAGTACCTTGAAAGTTGTTTGAACGTGGTTGAATTTACGAACAAAGTGCTTCGAAGCACCTTGAAAGTTGTTTGGACGCGGTTGGAATTACGAACAAAGTGCTTCGAAGCACCTTGAAAGTTGTTTGGACGTGGTTGGAATTACGAACAAAGTGCTTCGAAGTACCTTGAAAGTTGCTTGAACGTGGTTGAATTTACGAACAAAGTGCTTCGAAGCACCTTGAAAGTTGTTTGGACGTGGTTGGAATTACGAACAAAGTGCTTCGAAGTACCTTGAAAGTTGTTTGGACGTGGTTGGAATTACGAACAAAGTGCTTCGAAGCACCTTGACAGTTGTTTGGACGTGGTTGGAATTACGAACAAAGTGCTTTGAAGCACCTTGAAAGTTGTTTGGACGTGGTTGGAATTACGAACAAAGTGCTTCGAAGTACCTTGAAAGTTGTTTGAACGTGGTTGAATTTACGAACAAAGTGCTTCGAAGCACCTTGAAAGTTGTTTGGACGTGGTTGGAATTACGAACAAAGTGCTTCGAAGCACCTTGAAAGTTGTTTGGATGTGGTTGGAATTACGAACAAAGTGCTTCGAAGCACCTTGAAAGTTGTTTGGACGTGGTTGGAATTACGAACAAAGTGCTTCGAAGCACCTTGAAAGTTGTTTGGACGTGGTTGGAATTACGAACAAAGTGCTTCGAAGCACCTTGAAAGTTGTTTGGACGTGGTTGGAATTACGAACAAAGTGCTTCGAAGCACCTTGACAGTTGTTTGGACGTGGTTGGAATTACGAACAAAGTGCTTCGAAGCACCTTGAAAGTTGTTTGGACGTGGTTGGAATTACGAACAAAGTGCTTCGAAGCACCTTGAAAGTTGTTTGGCTGTGGTTGGAATTACGAACAAAGTGCTTCGAAGCACCTTGAAAGTTGTTTGGACGTGGTTGGAATTACGAACCAAGTGCTTCGAAGCACCTTGAAAGTTGTTTGGACGTGGTTGAATTTACGAACAAAGTGCTTCGAAGCACCTTGAAAGTTGTTTGGACGTGGTTGGAATTACGAACAAAGTGCTTCGAAGCACCTTGAAAGTTGTTTGGATGTGGTTGGAATTACGAACAAAGTGCTTCGAAGCACCTTGAAAGTTGTTTGGACGTGGTTGAATTTACGAACAAAGTGCTTCGAAGCACCTTGAAAGTTGTTTGGACGTGGTTGGAATTACGAACAAAGTGCTTCGAAGTACCTTGAAAGTTGTTTGGACGTGGTTGGAATTACGAACAAAGTGCTTCGAAGCACCTTGACAGTTGTTTGGACGTGGTTGGAATTACGAACAAAGTGCTTTGAAGCACCTTGAAAGTTGTTTGGACGTGGTTGGAATTACGAACAAAGTGCTTCGAAGTACCTTGAAAGTTGTTTGAACGTGGTTGAATTTACGAACAAAGTGCTTCGAAGCACCTTGAAAGTTGTTTGGACGTGGTTGGAATTACGAACAAAGTGCTTCGAAGCACCTTGAAAGTTGTTTGGACGTGGTTGGAATTACGAACCAAGTGCTTCGAAGCACCTTGAAAGTTGTTTGGATGTGGTTGGAATTACGAACAAAGTGCTTCGAAGCACCTTGAAAGTTGTTTGGACGTGGTTGGAATTACGAACAAAGTGCTTCGAAGCACCTTGAAAGTTGTTTGGATGTGGTTGGAATTACGAACAAAGTGCTTCGAAGCACCTTGAAAGTTGTTTGGACGTGGTTGGAATTACGAACAAAGTGCTTCGAAGCACCTTGAAAGTTGTTTGGACGTGGTTGGAATTACGAACAAAGTGCTTCGAAGCACCTTGAAAGTTGTTTGGACGTGGTTGGAATTACGAACAAAGTGCTTCGAAGCACCTTGACAGTTGTTTGGACGTGGTTGGAATTACGAACAAAGTGCTTCGAAGCACCTTGAAAGTTGTTTGGACGTGGTTGGAATTACGAACAAAGTGCTTCGAAGCACCTTGAAAGTTGTTTGGATGTGGTTGGAATTACGAACAAAGTGCTTCGAAGCACCTTGAAAGTTGTTTGGACGTGGTTGGAATTACGAACCAAGTGCTTCGAAGCACCTTGAAAGTTGTTTGGATGTGGTTGGAATTACGAACAAAGTGCTTCGAAGCACCTTGACAGTTGTTTGGACGTGGTTGGAATTACGAACAAAGTGCTTCGAAGCACCTTGAAAGTTGTTTGGACGTGGTTGAATTTACGAACAAAGTGCTTCGAAGCACCTTGAAAGTTGTTTGGACGTGGTTGGAATTACGAACAAAGTGCTTCGAAGCACCTTGAAAGTTGTTTGGACGTGGTTGGAATTACGAACAAAGTGCTTCGAAGCACCTTGACAGTTGTTTGGACGTGGTTGGAATTACGAACAAAGTGCTTCGAAGCACCTTGAAAGTTGTTTGGATGTGGTTGGAATTACGAACAAAGTGCTTCGAAGCACCTTGAAAGTTGTTTGGACGTGGTTGGAATTACGAACCAAGTGCTTCGAAGCACCTTGAAAGTTGTTTGGATGTGGTTTGAATTACGAACAAAGTGCTTCGAAGCTCCTTGAAAGTTGTTTGGACGTGGTTGGAATAACGTACAAAGTGCTTCGAAGCACCTTGAAAGTTGTTTGGACGTGGTTGGAATTACGAACAAAGTGCTTCGAAGCACCTTGAAAGTTGTTTGGACGTGGTTGGAATTACGAACAAAGTGCTTCGAAGTACCTTGAAAGTTGTTTGAACGTGGTTGAATTTACGAACAAAGTGCTTCGAAGCACCTTGAAAGTTGTTTGGACGTGGTTGGAATTACGAACCAAGTGCTTCGAAGCACCTTGAAAGTTGTTTGGATGTGGTTGGAATTACGAACAAAGTGCTTCGAAGCACCTTGAAAGTTGTTTGGACGTGGTTGGAATTACGAACAAAGTGCTTCGAAGCACCTTGACAGTTGTTTGGACGTGGTTGGAATTACGAACAAAGTGCTTTGAAGCACCTTGAAAGTTGTTTGGACGTGGTTGGAATTACGAACAAAGTGCTTCGAAGTACCTTGAAAGTTGTTTGAACGTGGTTGAATTTACGAACAAAGTGCTTCGAAGCACCTTGAAAGTTGTTTGGACGTGGTTGGAATTACGAACAAAGTGCTTCGAAGCACCTTGAAAGTTGTTTGGACGTGGTTGGAATTACGAACAAAGTGCTTCGAAGTACCTTGAAAGTTGCTTGAACGTGGTTGAATTTACGAACAAAGTGCTTCGAAGCACCTTGAAAGTTGTTTGGACGTGGTTTTAATTACGAACAAAGTGCTTCGAAGTACCTTGAAAGTTGTTTGAACGTGGTTGAATTTACGAACAAAGTGCTTCGAAGCACCTTGAAAGTTGTTTGGACGTGGTTGGAATTACGAACAAAGTGCTTCGAAGCACCTTGACAGTTGTTTGGACGTGGTTGGAATTACGAACAAAGTGCTTCGAAGCACCTTGAAAGTTGTTTGGACGTGGTTGGAATTACGAACCAAGTGCTTCGAAGCACCTTGAAAGTTGTTTGGATGTGGTTGGAATTACGAACAAAGTGCTTCGAAGCACCTTGACAGTTGTTTGGACGTGGTTGGAATTACGAACAAAGTGCTTTGAAGCACCTTGAAAGTTGTTTGGACGTGGTTGGAATTACGAACAAAGTGCTTCGAAGTACCTTGAAAGTTGTTTGAACGTGGTTGAATTTACGAACAAAGTGCTTCGAAGCACCTTGAAAGTTGTTTGGACGCGGTTGGAATTACGAACAAAGTGCTTCGAAGCACCTTGAAAGTTGTTTGGACGTGGTTGGAATTACGAACAAAGTGCTTCGAAGCACCTTGAAAGTTGTTTGGACGTGGTTGGAATTACGAACAAAGTGCTTCGAAGTACCTTGAAAGTTGCTTGAACGTGGTTGAATTTACGAACAAAGTGCTTCGAAGCACCTTGAAAGTTGTTTGGACGTGGTTGGAATTACGAACAAAGTGCTTCGAAGTACCTTGAAAGTTGTTTGAACGTGGTTGAATTTACGAACAAAGTGCTTCGAAGCACCTTGAAAGTTGTTTGGACGTGGTTGGAATTACGAACAAAGTGCTTCGAAGCACCTTGAAAGTTGTTTGGATGTGGTTGGAATTACGAACAAAGTGCTTCGAAGCACCTTGAAAGTTGTTTGGACGTGGTTGAATTTACGAACAAAGTGCTTCGAAGCACCTTGAAAGTTGTTTGGACGTGGTTGGAATTACGAACAAAGTGCTTCGAAGTACCTTGAAAGTTGTTTGAACGTGGTTGAATTTACGAACAAAGTGCTTCGAAGCACCTTGACAGTTGTTTGGACGTGGTTGGAATTACGAACAAAGTGCTTCGAAGCACCTTGAAAGTTGTTTGGATGTGGTTGGAATTACGAACAAAGTGCTTCGAAGCACCTTGAAAGTTGTTTGGACGTGGTTGGAATTACGAACCAAGTGCTTCGAAGCACCTTGAAAGTTGTTTGGATGTGGTTGGAATTACGAACAAAGTGCTTCGAAGTACCTTGAAAGTTGTTTGAACGTGGTTGAATTTACGAACAAAGTGCTTCGAAGTACCTTGAAAGTTGCTTGAACGTGGTTGAATTTACGAACAAAGTGCTTCGAAGTACCTTGAAAGTTGCTTGAACGTGGTTGAATTTACGAACAAAGTGCTTCGAAGCACCTTGAAAGTTGTTTGGACGTGGTTGGAATTACGAACAAAGTGCTTCGAAGCACCTTGAAAGTTGTTTGGATGTGGTTGGAATTACGAACCAAGTGCTTCGAAGCACCTTGAAAGTTGTTTGGATGTGGTTGGAATTACGAACAAAGTGCTTCGAAGCACCTTGACAGTTGTTTGGACGTGGTTGGAATTACGAACAAAGTGCTTTGAAGCACCTTGAAAGTTGTTTGGACGTGGTTGGAATTACGAACAAAGTGCTTCGAAGTACCTTGAAAGTTGTTTGAACGTGGTTGAATTTACGAACAAAGTGCTTCGAAGCACCTTGAAAGTTGTTTGGACGTGGTTGGAATTACGAACAAAGTGCTTCGAAGCACCTTGAAAGTTGTTTGGACGTGGTTGGAATTACGAACAAAGTGCTTCGAAGTACCTTGAAAGTTGCTTGAACGTGGTTGAATTTACGAACAAAGTGCTTCGAAGCACCTTGAAAGTTGTTTGGACGTGGTTGGAATTACGAACAAAGTGCTTCGAAGTACCTTGAAAGTTGTTTGAACGTGGTTGAATTTACGAACAAAGTGCTTCGAAGCACCTTGAAAGTTGTTTGGACGTGGTTGGAATTACGAACAAAGTGCTTCGAAGCACCTTGAAAGTTGTTTGGACGTGGTTGGAATTACGAACCAAGTGCTTCGAAGCACCTTGAAAGTTGTTTGGATGTGGTTGGAATTACGAACAAAGTGCTTCGAAGCACCTTGACAGTTGTTTGGACGTGGTTGGAATTACGAACAAAGTGCTTCGAAGCACCTTGAAAGTTGTTTGGACGTGGTTGGAATTACGAACAAAGTGCTTCGAAGCACCTTGAAAGTTGTTTGGACGTGGTTGGAATTACGAACAAAGTGCTTCGAAGTACCTTGAAAGTTGTTTGAACGTGGTTGAATTTACGAACAAAGTGCTTCGAAGCACCTTGAAAGTTGTTTGGACGCGGTTGGAATTACGAACAAAGTGCTTCGAAGCACCTTGAAAGTTGTTTGGACGTGGTTGGAATTACGAACAAAGTGCTTCGAAGCACCTTGAAAGTTGTTTGGACGTGGTTGGAATTACGAACAAAGTGCTTCGAAGTACCTTGAAAGTTGCTTGAACGTGGTTGAATTTACGAACAAAGTGCTTCGAAGCACCTTGAAAGTTGTTTGGACGTGGTTGGAATTACGAACAAAGTGCTTCGAAGTACCTTGAAAGTTGTTTGAACGTGGTTGAATTTACGAACAAAGTGCTTCGAAGCACCTTGAAAGTTGTTTGGACGTGGTTGGAATTACGAACAAAGTGCTTCGAAGCACCTTGAAAGTTGTTTGGATGTGGTTGGAATTACGAACAAAGTGCTTCGAAGCACCTTGAAAGTTGTTTGGACGTGGTTGGAATTACGAACAAAGTGCTTCGAAGCACCTTGACAGTTGTTTGGACGTGGTTGGAATTACGAACAAAGTGCTTCGAAGCACCTTGAAAGTTGTTTGGATGTGGTTGGAATTACGAACAAAGTGCTTCGAAGCACCTTGAAAGTTGTTTGGACGTGGTTGGAATTACGAACCAAGTGCTTCGAAGCACCTTGAAAGTTGTTTGGATGTGGTTGGAATTACGAACAAAGTGCTTCGAAGCACCTTGAAAGTTGTTTGGACGTGGTTGGAATGACGAACAAAGTGCTTCGAAGCACCTTGAAAGTTGTTTGGACGTGGTTGGAATTACGAACAAAGTGCTTCGAAGCACCTTGAAAGTTGTTTGGACGTGGTTGGAATTACGAACAAAGTGCTTCGAAGCACCTTGAAAGTTGTTTGGACGTGGTTGGAATTACGAACAAAGTGCTTCGAAGCACCTTGAAAGTTGTTTGGACGTGGTTGGAATTACGAACAAAGTGCTTCGAAGCACCTTGAAAGTTGTTTGGATGTGGTTGGAATTACGAACAAAGTGCTTCGAAGCACCTTGAAAGTTGTTTGGACGTGGTTGGAATTACGAACCAAGTGCTTCGAAGCACCTTGAAAGTTGTTTGGATGTGGTTGGAATTACGAACAAAGTGCTTCGAAGCACCTTGAAAGTTGTTTGGACGTGGTTGGAATTACGAACAAAGTGCTTCGAAGCACCTTGAAAGTTGTTTGGACGTGGTTGGAATTACGAACAAAGTGCTTCGAAGCACCTTGAAAGTTGTTTGGACGTGGTTGGAATTACGAACAAAGTGCTTCGAAGTACCTTGAAAGTTGCTTGAACGTGGTTGAAATTACGAACAAAGTGCTTCGAAGCACCTTGAAAGTTGTTTAGACGTGGTTGGAATTACGAACAAAGTGCTTCGAAGCACCTTGACAGTTGTTTGGACGTGGTTGGAATTACGAACAAAGTGCTTTGAAGCACCTTGAAAGTTGTTTGGACGTGGTTGGAATTACGAACAAAGTGCTTCGAAGTACCTTGAAAGTTGTTTGAACGTGGTTGAATTTACGAACAAAGTGCTTCGAAGCACCTTGAAAGTTGTTTGGACGTGGTTGGAATTACGAACAAAGTGCTTCGAAGCACCTTGAAAGTTGTTTGGACGTGGTTGGAATTACGAACAAAGTGCTTCGAAGTACCTTGAAAGTTGTTTGAACGTGGTTGGAATTACGAACAAAGTGCTTCGAAGCACCTTGAAAGTTGTTTGGACGCGGTTGGAATTACGAACAAAGTGCTTCGAAGCACCTTGAAAGTTGTTTGGACGTGGTTGGAATTACGAACAAAGTGCTTCGAAGCACCTTGAAAGTTGTTTGGACGTGGTTGGAATTACGAACAAAGTGCTTCGAAGTACCTTGAAAGTTGCTTGAACGTGGTTGAATTTACGAACAAAGTGCTTCGAAGCACCTTGAAAGTTGTTTGGACGTGGTTGGAATTACGAACAAAGTGCTTCGAAGTACCTTGAAAGTTGTTTGAACGTGGTTGGAATTACGAACAAAGTGCTTCGAAGCACCTTGAAAGTTGTTTGGATGTGGTTGGAATTACGAACAAAGTGCTTCGAAGCACCTTGAAAGTTGTTTGGACGTGGTTGGAATTACGAACCAAGTGCTTCGAAGCACCTTGAAAGTTGTTTGGATGTGGTTGGAATTACGAACAAAGTGCTTCGAAGCACCTTGAAAGTTGTTTGGATGTGGTTGGAATTACGAACAAAGTGCTTCGAAGCACCTTGAAAGTTGTTTGGACGTGGTTGGAATTACGAACAAAGTGCTTCGAAGTACCTTGAAAGTTGTTTGAACGTGGTTGAATTTACGAACAAAGTGCTTCGAAGCACCTTGAAAGTTGTTTGGACGTGGTTGGAATTACGAACAAAGTGCTTCGAAGCACCTTGAAAGTTGATTGGACGCGGTTGGAATTACGAACAAAGTGCTTCGAAGCACCTTGAAAGTTGTTTGGACGTGGTTGAAATTACGAACAAAGTGCTTCGAAGCACCTTGAAAGTTGTTTGGACGTGGTTGGAATTACGAACAAAGTGCTTCGAAGCACCTTGAAAGTTGTTTGGACGCGGTTGGAATTACGAACAAAGTGCTTCGAAGCACCTTGAAAGTTGATTGGACGCGGTTGGAATTACGAACAAAGTGCTTCGAAGCACCTTGAAAGTTGTTTGGACGTGGTTGAAATTACGAACAAAGTGCTTCGAAGCACCTTGAAAGATGTTTGGACGTGGTTGGAATTACGAACAAAGTGCTTCGAAAATGCTCTTTTTCTGAAAAAACCTCCAACTTTAAACGTGAATAGCTCGAAAACTAGAAGAGCTAGAAGGTCGCCGTAGGTACCAAAAGAAAGGAAATTTAACGGGGTACTCTCGACATGGGGGTCAAATTTAAGATCGGACGTAAGGAAAAAAAGTTATGATTGTTCAAAGATAGGCATTTTTTGACGTTTTTTTAATGCAAAATTGCTGATTTCAAGTAGTTTGTTCCAAGTTAGGCACAAAAATAAGCAGGTTTTGTTAACTTCTACAAATTATGACAAAAAGATCTTGCAAAAAGCACTAAACTTGCTTCCAAGTACCTTGAAAGTTGTTTAGACGTGGTTGGAAGTACGAACAAAATGCTTCGAAGCACCTTGAAAGTTGTTTGGACGTGGTTGAAATTACGAACAAAGTGCTTCGAAGCACCTTGAAAG
Source organism: Anopheles coustani (assembly GCF_943734705.1). Lineage (NCBI taxonomy): Eukaryota > Metazoa > Arthropoda > Insecta > Diptera > Culicidae > Anopheles > Anopheles coustani. Next base: position 101,125 of record NW_026525389.1, read on the forward strand.
TTGTTTGGACGCGGTTGGAATTACGAACAAAGTGCTTCGAAGCACCTTGAAAGTTGATTGGACGCGGTTGGAATTACGAACAAAGTGCTTCGAAGCACCTTGAAAGTTGTTTGGACGTGGTTGGAATTACGAACAAAGTGCTTCGAAGCACCTTGAAAGTTGTTTGGACGTGGTTGGAATTACGAACAAAGTGCTTCGAAGCACCTTGAAAGTTGTTTGGACGTGGTTGGAATTACGAACAAAGTGCTTCGAAGCACCTTGAAAGTTGTTTGGACGTGGTTGGAATTACGAACAAAGTGCTTCGAAGCACCTTGAAAGTTGTTTGGACGTGGTTGGAATTACGAACAAAGTGCTTCGAAGCACCTTGAAAGTTGTTTGGACGTGGTTGGAATTACGAACAAAGTGCTTCGAAGCACCTAGAAAGTAGTTTGGACGTAGTTGGAATTACGAACAAAGTGCTTCGAAAATGCTCTTTTTCTGAAAAAACCTCCAACTTTAAACGTGAATAGCTCGAAAACTAGAAGAGCTAGAAGGTCGCCGTAGGTACCAAAAAAAAGGAAATTTAACGGGGTACTCTCGACATGGGGGTCAAATATAAGATCGGACGTAAGGAAAAAAAGTTATGATTGTTCAAAGATAGACATTTTTTGACGTTTTTTCAATGCAAAATTGCTGATTTCAAGTGGTTTGTTCCAAGTTAAGCACAATAATAAGCAGGTTTTGTTAACTTCTACATATTATGACAAAAAGATCTTGCAAAAAGCACTAAACTTGCTTCCAAGTACCTTGAAAGTTGTTTAGACGTGGTTGGAATTACGAACAAAGTGCTTCGAAGCACCTTGAAAGTTGTTTGGACGTGGTTGGAATTACGAACAAAATGCTTCGAAGCACCTTGAAAGTTGTTTGGACGTGGTTGAAATTACGAACAAAGTGCTTCGAAGCACCTTGAAAGTTGTTTGGACGCGGTTGGAATTACGAACAAAGTGCTTCGAAGCACCTTGAAAGTTGTTTGGACGTGGTTGAAATTACGAACAAAGTGCTTCGAAGCACCTTGAAAGTTGTATGGACGTGGTTGGAATTACGAACAAAGTGCTTCGAAGCACCTTGAAAGTTGTTTGGACGTGGTTGGAATTACGAACAAAGTGCTTCGAAGCACCTTGAAAGTTGTTTGGACGTGGTTGGAATTACGAACAAAGTGCTTCGAAGCACCTTGAAAGTTGTTTGGACGCGGTTGGAATTACGTAGAAAGTGCTTCGAAGCAGCTCCAATGTTGTTCGGATGTGGTTGGAATTACGTAGAAAGTGCTTCGAGGCACCTTGAATGTTGCTTGGATGTGGTTGGAATTACGTAGAAAGTGCTTCGAAGCACCTTCAATGTTGTTTGGATGTGGTTGGAATTACGTAGAAAGTGCTTCGAAGCAGCTCCAATGTTGTTCGGATGTGGTTGGAATTACGTAGAAAGTGCTCCGAAGCACCTTCAATGTTGTTTGGATGTGGTTGGAATTACGTAGAAAGTGCTTCGAAGCACCTTTAATGTTGTTCGGATGTGGATGGAATTACGTAGAAAGTGCTTCGAAGCACCTCCAATGTTGTTTGGATGTGGTAGGAATTACGTAGAAAATGCTTCGAAGCACCTTCAATGTTGTTCGGATGTGGATGGAATTACGTAGAAAGTGCTTCGAAGCACCTCCAATGTTGTTTTGGTGTGGTCAGAATTACGTAGAAAGTGCTTCGAACCATCTCCAAAGTTGTTTTGGAGTGGTCTGAATTACGTAAAAAGTGCTTCGAACCATCTCCAAAATTGTTTTGGTGTGATCAGAATTACGTAGAAAGTGCTTCGAACCATCTCCAAAGTTGTTTTGGTGTGATCAGAATTACACAGAAAGTGCTTCGAACCATCTCCAAAGTTGTTTTGGTGTGGTCAGAATTACGTAAAAAGTGCTTCGAACCATCTCCAAAGTTGTTTTGGTGTGGTCTGAATTACGTAGAAAGTGCTTCGAACCATCTCCAAAGTTGTTTTGGTGTGATCAGAATTACATAGAAAGTGCTTCGAACCATCTCCAAAGTTGTTTTGGTGTGGTCAGAATTACGTAAAAAGTGCTTCGAACCATCTCCAAAGTTGTTTTGGTGTGGTCAGAATTACATAGAAAGTGCTTCGAACCATCTTCAAAGTTGTTTTGGTGTGGTCAGAATTGCGTAGAAAGTGCTTCGAATCATCTCCAAAGTTGTTTTGGAGTGGTCTGAATTACGTAAAAAGTGCTTCGAACCATCTCCAAAATTGTTTTGGTGTGATCAGAATTACGTAGAAAGTGCTTCGAACCATCTCCAAAATTGTTTTGGTGTGGTCTGAATTACATAGAAAGTGCTTCGAACCATCTCCAAAGTTGTTTTGGTGTGGTCAGAATTACATAGAAAGTGCTTCGAACCATCTCCAAAGTTGTTTTGGTGTGGTCAGAATTACAAAGAAAGTGCTTCGAACCATCTCCAAAGTTGTTTTGGTGTGATCAGAATTACGTAGAAAGTGCTTCGAACCAACTCCAAAGTTGTTTTGGTGTGGTCTGAATTACATAGAAAGTGCTTCGAACCATCTCCAAAATTGTTTTGGTGTGGTCAGAATTACGTAGAAAGTGCTTCGAACCATCTCCAAAGTTGTTTTGGTGTGGTCTGAATTTCGTAAAAAGTGCTTCGAACCATCTCCAAAGTTGTTTTGGTGTGATCAGAATTACGTAGAAAGTGCTTCGAACCATCTCCAAAGTTGTTTTGGTGTGGTCAGAATTACGTAGAAAGTGCTTCTAACCATCTCCAAAGTTGTTTTGGTGTGATCAAAATTACGTAGAAAGTGCTTCTTACCATCTCCAAAGTTGTTTTGGTGTGGTCTGAATTTCGTAAAAAGTGCTTCGAACCATCTCCAAAGTTCTTTTGGTGTGGTCAGAATTACATAGAAAGTGCTTCGAACCATCTTCAAAGTTGTTTTGGTGTGGTCAGAATTGCGTAGAAAGTGCTTCGAATCATCTCCAAAGTTGTTTTGGAGTGGTCTGAATTACGTAAAAAGTGCTTCGAACCATCTCCAAAATTGTTTTGGTGTGATCAGAATTACGTAGAAAGTGCTTCGAACCATCTCCAAAATTGTTTTGGTGTGGTCTGAATTACATAGAAAGTGCTTCGAACCATCTCCAAAGTTGTTTTGGTGTGGTCAGAATTACATAGAAAGTGCTTCGAACCATCTCCAAAGTTGTTTTGGTGTGGTCAGAATTACAAAGAAAGTGCTTCGAACCATCTCCAAAGTTGTTTTGGTGTGATCAGAATTACGTAGAAAGTGCTTCGAACCAGCTCCAAAGTTGTTTTGGTGTGGTCTGAATTACATAGAAAGTGCTTCGAACCATCTCCAAAGTTGTTTTGGTGTGATCAGAATTACGTAGAAAGTGCTTCTTACCATCTCCAAAGTTGTTTTGGTGTGGTCTGAATTTCGTAAAAAGTGCTTCGAACCATCTCCAAAATTGTTTTGGTGTGATCAGAATTACGTAGAAAGTGCTTCGAACCATCTCCAAAATTGTTTTGGTGTGGTCAGAATTACGTAGAAAGTGCTTCTAACCATCTCCAAAGTTGTTTTGGTGTGGTCAGAATTACATAGAAAGTGCTTCGAACCATCTCCAAAGTTGTTTTGGTGTGGTCTGAATTACGTAAAAAGTGCTTCGAACCATCTCCAAAATTGTTTTGGTGTGATCAGAATTACGTAGAAAGTGCTTCTTACCATCTCCAAAGTTGTTTTGGAGTGGTCTGAATTACGTAAAAAGTGCTTCGAACCATCTCCAAAATTGTTTTGGTGTGATCAGAATTACGTAGAAAGTGCTTCGAACCATCTCCAAAGTTGTTTTGGTGTGATCAGAATTACACAGAAAGTGCTTCGAACCATCTCCAAAGTTGTTTTGGTGTGGTCAGAATTACGTAAAAAGTGCTTCGAACCATCTCCAAAGTTGTTTTGGTGTGGTCTGAATTACGTAGAAAGTGCTTCGAACCATCTCCAAAGTTGTTTTGGTGTGATCAGAATTACATAGAAAGTGCTTCGAACCATCTCCAAAGTTGTTTTGGTGTGGTCAGAATTACGTAAAAAGTGCTTCGAACCATCTCCAAAGTTGTTTTGCTGTGGTCAGAATTACATAGAAAGTGCTTCGAACCATCTTCAAAGTTGTTTTGGTGTGGTCAGAATTGCGTAGAAAGTGCTTCGAACCATCTCCAAAGTTGTTTTGGTGTGATCAGAATTACGTAGAAAGTGCTTCGAACCATCTCCAAAGTTGTTTTGGTGTGGTCAGAATTACAAAGAAAGTGCTTCGAACCATCTCCAAAGTTGTTTTGGTGTGATCAGAATTACGTAGAAAGTGCTTCGAACCAGCTCCAAAGTTGTTTTGGTGTGGTCTGAATTACATAGAAAGTGCTTCGAACCATCTCCAAAGTTGTTTTGGTGTGATCAGAATTACGTAGAAAGTGCTTCTTACCATCTCCAAAGTTGTTTTGGTGTGGTCTGAATTTCGTAAAAAGTGCTTCGAACCATCTCCAAAATTGTTTTGGTGTGGTCAGAATTACGTAGAAAGTGCTTCTAACCATCTCCAAAGTTGTTTTGGTGTGGTCAGAATTACATAGAAAGTGCTTCGAACCATCTCCAAAGTTGTTTTGGTGTGGTCTGAATTACGTAAAAAGTGCTTCGAACCATCTCCAAAATTGTTTTGGTGTGATCAGAATTACGTAGAAAGTGCTTCTTACCATCTCCAAAGTTGTTGTGGTGTGGTCTGAATTTCGTAAAAAGTGCTTCGAACCATCTCCAAAATTGTTTTGGTGTGGTCAGAATTACGTAGAAAGTGCTTCGAACCATCTCCAAAGTTGTTTTGGTGTGGTCTGAATTACATAGAAAGTGCTTCGAACCATCTCCAAAGTTGTTTTGGTGTGGTCAGAATTACGTAGAAAGTGCTTCGAACCATCTCCAAAGTTGTTTTGGAGTGGTCTGAATTACGTAAAAAGTGCTTCGAACCATCTCCAAAATTGTTTTGGTGTGATCAGAATTACGTAGAAAGTGCTTCGAACCATCTCCAAAGTTGTTTTGGTGTGATCAGAATTACACAGAAAGTGCTTCGAACCATCTCCAAAGTTGTTTTGGTGTGGTCTGAATTACGTAAAAAGTGCTTCGAACCATCTCCAAAGTTGTTTTGGTGTGGTCAGAATTACGTAGAAAGTGCTTCGAAGCACCTTTAATGTTGTTCGGATGTGGATGGAATTACGTAGAAAGTGCTTCGAAGCACCTTCAATGTTGTTTGGATGTGGTTGGAATTACGTAGAAAGTGCTTCGAAGCACCTTCAATGTTGTTCGGATGTGGTTGGAATTACGTAGAAAGTGCTTCGAAGCATCTTTAATGTTGTTCGGATGTGGTTGGAATTACGTAGAAAGTGCTCCGAAGCACCTTCAATGTTGTTTGGATGTGGTTGGAATTACGTAGAAAGTGCTTCGAAGCATCTTTAATGTTGTTCGGATGTGGATGGAATTACGTAGAAAGTGCTTCGAAGCACCTTCAATGTTGTTCGGATGTGGTTGGAATTACGTAGAAAGTGCTCCGAAGCACCTCCAATGTTGTTTGGATGTGGTTGGAATTACGTAGAAAGTGCTTCGAAGCACCTTTAATGTTGTTCGGATGTGGATGGAATTACGTAGAAAGTGCTTCGAAGCACCTTCAATGTTGTTCGGATGTGGTTGGAATTACGTAGAAAGTGCTTCGAAGCACCTTCAATGTTGTTCGGATGTGGTTGGAATTACGTAGAAAGTGCTTCGAAGCATCTTTAATGTTGTTCGGATGTGGTTGGAATTACGTAGAAAGTGCTTCGAAGCAGCTCCAATGTTGTTTGGATGTGGTTGGAATTACGTAGAAAGTGCTTCGAAGCACCTCCAATGTTGTTCGGATGTGGTTGGAATTACGTAGAAAGTGCTCCGAAGCACCTCCAATGTTGTTTGGATGTGGTTGGAATTACGTAGAAAGTGCTTCGAAGCACCTTTAATGTTGTTCGGATGTGGATGGAATTACGTAGAAAGTGCTTCGAAGCACCTCCAATGTTGTTTGGATGTGGTTGGAATTACGTAGAAAGTGCTTCGAAGCAGCTCCAATGTTGTTCGGATGTGGTTGGAATTACGTAGAAAGTGCTTCGAAGCACCTTCAATGTTGTTCGGATGTGGTTGGAATTACGTAGAAAGTGCTTCGAAGCACCTTTAATGTTGTTCGGATGTGGATGGAATTACGTAGAAAGTGCTTCGAAGCACCTTCAATGTTGTTTGGATGTGGTTGGAATTACGTAGAAAGTGCTTCGAAGCATCTCCAATGTTGTTCGGATGTGGTTGGAATTACGTAGAAAGTGCTTCGAAGCACCTTCAATGTTGTTCGGATGTGGTTGGAATTACGTAGAAAGTGCTTCGAAGCACCTTCAATGTTGTTCGGATGTGGTTGGAATTACGTAGAAAGTGCTCCGAAGCACCTTCAATGTTGTTTGGATGTGGTTGGAATTACGTAGAAAGTGCTTCGAAGCACCTTCAATGTTGTTCGGATGTGGTTGGAATTACGTAGAAAGTGCTCCGAAGCACCTTCAATGTTGTTTGGATGTGGTTGGAATTACGTAGAAAGTGCTTCGAAGCATCTTTAATGTTGTTCGGATGTGGATGGAATTACGTAGAAAGTGCTTCGAAGCACCTTCAATGTTGTTTGGATGTGGTTGGAATTACGTAGAAAGTGCTTCGAAGCATCTCCAATGTTGTTCGGATGTGGTTGGAATTACGTAGAAAGTGCTTCGAAGCACCTTCAATGTTGTTCGGATGTGGTTGGAATTACGTAGAAAGTGCTTCGAAGCACCTCCAATGTTGTTTGGATGTGGTTGGAATTACGTAGAAAGTGCTTCGAAGCACCTTTAATGTTGTTCGGATGTGGATGGAATTACGTAGAAAGTGCTTCGAAGCACCTTCAATGTTGTTCGGATGTGGTTGGAATTACGTAGAAAGTGCTTCGAAGCACCTTCAATGTTGTTCGGATGTGGTTGGAATTACGTAGAAAGTGCTTCGAAGCATCTTTAATGTTGTTCGGATGTGGTTGGAATTACGTAGAAAGTGCTTCGAAGCAGCTCCAATGTTGTTTGGATGTGGTTGGAATTACGTAGAAAGTGCTTCGAAGCACCTCCAATGTTGTTCGGATGTGGTTGGAATTACGTAGAAAGTGCTCCGAAGCACCTCCAATGTTGTTTGGATGTGGTTGGAATTACGTAGAAAGTGCTTCGAAGCACCTTTAATGTTGTTCGGATGTGGATGGAATTACGTAGAAAGTGCTTCGAAGCACCTTCAATGTTGTTTGGATGTGGTTGGAATTACGTAGAAAGTGCTTCGAAGCATCTCCAATGTTGTTCGGATGTGGTTGGAATTACGTAGAAAGTGCTTCGAAGCACCTTCAATGTTGTTCGGATGTGGTTGGAATTACGTAGAAAGTGCTTCGAAGCACCTTCAATGTTGTTCGGATGTGGTTGGAATTACGTAGAAAGTGCTCCGAAGCACCTTCAATGTTGTTTGGATGTGGTTGGAATTACGTAGAAAGTGCTTCGAAGCACCTTCAATGTTGTTTGGATGTGGTTGGAATTACGTAGAAAGTGCTTCGAAGCATCTTTAATGTTGTTCGGATGTGGATGGAATTACGTAGAAAGTGCTTCGAAGCACCTTCAATGTTGTTCGGATGTGGTTGGAATTACGTAGAAAGTGCTCCGAAGCACCTCCAATGTTGTTTGGATGTGGTTGGAATTACGTAGAAAGTGCTTCGAAGCACCTTTAATGTTGTTCGGATGTGGATGGAATTACGTAGAAAGTGCTTCGAAGCACCTTCAATGTTGTTCGGATGTGGTTGGAATTACGTAGAAAGTGCTTCGAAGCACCTTCAATGTTGTTCGGATGTGGTTGGAATTACGTAGAAAGTGCTTCGAAGCACCTTTAATGTTGTTCGGATGTGGATGGAATTACGTAGAAAGTGCTTCGAAGCACCTTCAATGTTGTTCGGATGTGGTTGGAATTACGTAGAAAGTGCTTCGAAGCACCTTCAATGTTGTTCGGATGTGGTTGGAATTACGTAGAAAGTGCTTCGAAGCATCTTTAATGTTGTTCGGATGTGGTTGGAATTACGTAGAAAGTGCTTCGAAGCAGCTCCAATGTTGTTTGGATGTGGATGGAATTACGTAGAAAGTGCTTCGAAGCACCTCCAATGTTGTTCGGATGTGGTTGGAATTACGTAGAAAGTGCTCCGAAGCACCTCCAATGTTGTTTGGATGTGGTTGGAATTACGTAGAAAGTGCTTCGAAGCACCTTCAATGTTGTTCGGATGTGGTTGGAATTACGTAGAAAGTGCTTCGAAGCACCTTTTTGTTGTTCGGATGTGGATGGAATTACGTAGAAAGTGCTTCGAAGCACCTTCAATGTTGTTTGGATGTGGTTGGAATTACGTAGAAAGTGCTTCGAAGCATCTCCAATGTTGTTCGGATGTGGTTGGAATTACGTAGAAAGTGCTTCGAAGCACCTTCAATGTTGTTCGGATGTGGTTGGAATTACGTAGAAAGTGCTTCGAAGCACCTTCAATGTTGTTCGGATGTGGTTGGAATTACGTAGAAAGTGCTCCGAAGCACCTTCAATGTTGTTTGGATGTGGTTGGAATTACGTAGAAAGTGCTTCGAAGCACCTTCAATGTTGTTCGGATGTGGTTGGAATTACGTAGAAAGTGCTCCGAAGCACCTTCAATGTTGTTTGGATGTGGTTGGAATTACGTAGAAAGTGCTTCGAAGCATCTTTAATGTTGTTCGGATGTGGATGGAATTACGTAGAAAGTGCTTCGAAGCACCTTCAATGTTGTTTGGATGTGGTTGGAATTACGTAGAAAGTGCTTCGAAGCATCTCCAATGTTGTTCGGATGTGGTTGGAATTACGTAGAAAGTGCTTCGAAGCACCTTCAATGTTGTTCGGATGTGGTTGGAATTACGTAGAAAGTGCTCCGAAGCACCTCCAATGTTGTTTGGATGTGGTTGGAATTACGTAGAAAGTGCTTCGAAGCACCTTTAATGTTGTTCGGATGTGGATGGAATTACGTAGAAAGTGCTTCGAAGCACCTTCAATGTTGTTCGGATGTGGTTGGAATTACGTAGAAAGTGCTTCGAAGCACCTTCAATGTTGTTCGGATGTGGTTGGAATTACGTAGAAAGTGCTTCGAAGCATCTTTAATGTTGTTCGGATGTGGTTGGAATTACGTAGAAAGTGCTTCGAAGCACCTCCAATGTTGTTCGGATGTGGTTGGAATTACGTAGAAAGTGCTCCGAAGCACCTCCAATGTTGTTTGGATGTGGTTGGAATTACGTAGAAAGTGCTTCGAAGCAGCTCCAATGTTGTTTGGATGTGGATGGAATTACGTAGAAAGTGCTTCGAAGCACCTTCAATGTTGTTTGGATGTGGTTGGAATTACGTAGAAAGTGCTTCGAAGCATCTCCAATGTTGTTCGGATGTGGTTGGAATTACGTAGAAAGTGCTTCGAAGCACCTTCAATGTTGTTCGGATGTGGTTGGAATTACGTAGAAAGTGCTTCGAAGCACCTTCAATGTTGTTCGGATGTGGTTGGAATTACGTAGAAAGTGCTCCGAAGCACCTTCAATGTTGTTTGGATGTGGTTGGAATTACGTAGAAAGTGCTTCGAAGCACCTTCAATGTTGTTCGGATGTGGTTGGAATTACGTAGAAAGTGCTCCGAAGCACCTTCAATGTTGTTTGGATGTGGTTGGAATTACGTAGAAAGTGCTTCGAAGCATCTTTAATGTTGTTCGGATGTGGATGGAATTACGTAGAAAGTGCTTCGAAGCACCTTTAATGTTGTTCGGATGTGGATGGAATTACGTAGAAAGTGCTTCGAAGCACCTCCAATGTTGTTTGGATGTGGTTGGAATTACGTAGAAAGTGCTTCGAAGCAGCTCCAATGTTGTTTGGATGTGGATGGAATTACGTAGAAAGTGCTTCGAAGCACCTTCAATGTTGTTCGGATGTGGTTGGAATTACGTAGAAAGTGCTTCGAAGCATCTTTAATGTTGTTCGGATGTGGTTGGAATTACGTAGAAAGTGCTTCGAAGCAGCTCCAATGTTGTTTGGATGTGGATGGAATTACGTAGAAAGTGCTTCGAAGCACCTTCAATGTTGTTTGGATGTGGTTGGAATTACGTAGAAAGTGCTTCGAAGCATCTCCAATGTTGTTCGGATGTGGTTGGAATTACGTAGAAAGTGCTTCGAAGCACCTTCAATGTTGTTCGGATGTGGTTGGAATTACGTAGAAAGTGCTTCGAAGCACCTTCAATGTTGTTCGGATGTGGTTGGAATTACGTAGAAAGTGCTCCGAAGCACCTTCAATGTTGTTCGGATGTGGTTGGAATTACGTAGAAAGTGCTTCGAAGCACCTTCAATGTTGTTCGGATGTGGTTGGAATTACGTAGAAAGTGCTCCGAAGCACCTTCAATGTTGTTTGGATGTGGTTGGAATTACGTAGAAAGTGCTTCGAAGCATCTTTAATGTTGTTCGGATGTGGATGGAATTACGTAGAAAGTGCTTCGAAGCACCTCCAATGTTGTTTGGATGTGGTTGGAATTACGTAGAAAGTGCTTCGAAGCATCTCCAATGTTGTTCGGATGTGGTTGGAATTACGTAGAAAGTGCTTCGAAGCACCTTCAATGTTGTTCGGATGTGGTTGGAATTACGTAGAAAGTGCTCCGAAGCACCTCCAATGTTGTTTGGATGTGGTTGGAATTACGTAGAAAGTGCTTCGAAGCACCTTTAATGTTGTTCGGATGTGGATGGAATTACGTAGAAAGTGCTTCGAAGCACCTTCAATGTTGTTCGGATGTGGTTGGAATTACGTAGAAAGTGCTTCGAAGCACCTTCAATGTTGTTCGGATGTGGTTGGAATTACGTAGAAAGTGCTTCGAAGCAGCTCCAATGTTGTTTGGATGTGGTTGGAATTACGTAGAAAGTGCTTCGAAGCACCTCCAATGTTGTTCGGATGTGGTTGGAATTACGTAGAAAGTGCTCCGAAGCACCTCCAATGTTGTTTGGATGTGGTTGGAATTACGTAGAAAGTGCTTCGAAGCACCTTTAATGTTGTTCGGATGTGGATGGAATTACGTAGAAAGTGCTTCGAAGCACCTCCAATGTTGTTTGGATGTGGATGGAATTACGTAGAAAGTGCTTCGAAGCACCTCCAATGTTGTTTGGATGTGGTTGGAATTACGTAGAAAGTGCTTCGAAGCAGCTCCAATGTTGTTTGGATGTGGATGGAATTACGTAGAAAGTGCTTCGAAGCACCTTCAATGTTGTTCGGATGTGGTTGGAATTACGTAGAAAGTGCTTCGAAGCATCTTTAATGTTGTTCGGATGTGGTTGGAATTACGTAGAAAGTGCTTCGAAGCAGCTCCAATGTTGTTTGGATGTGGATGGAATTACGTAGAAAGTGCTTCGAAGCACCTTCAATGTTGTTTGGATGTGGTTGGAATTACGTAGAAAGTGCTTCGAAGCATCTCCAATGTTGTTCGGATGTGGTTGGAATTACGTAGAAAGTGCTTCGAAGCACCTTCAATGTTGTTCGGATGTGGTTGGAATTACGTAGAAAGTGCTTCGAAGCACCTTCAATGTTGTTCGGATGTGGTTGGAATTACGTAGAAAGTGCTCCGAAGCACCTTCAATGTTGTTTGGATGTGGTTGGAATTACGTAGAAAGTGCTTCGAAGCACCTTCAATGTTGTTCGGATGTGGTTGGAATTACGTAGAAAGTGCTCCGAAGCACCTTCAATGTTGTTTGGATGTGGTTGGAATTACGTAGAAAGTGCTTCGAAGCATCTTTAATGTTGTTCGGATGTGGATGGAATTACGTAGAAAGTGCTTCGAAGCACCTTCAATGTTGTTTGGATGTGGTTGGAATTACGTAGAAAGTGCTTCGAAGCATCTCCAATGTTGTTCGGATGTGGTTGGAATTACGTAGAAAGTGCTTCGAAGCACCTTCAATGTTGTTCGGATGTGGTTGGAATTACGTAGAAAGTGCTCCGAAGCACCTTCAATGTTGTTTGGATGTGGTTGGAATTACGTAGAAAGTGCTTCGAAGCACCTTTAATGTTGTTCGGATGTGGATGGAATTACGTAGAAAGTGCTTCGAAGCACCTTCAATGTTGTTCGGATGTGGTTGGAATTACGTAGAAAGTGCTTCGAAGCACCTTCAATGTTGTTCGGATGTGGTTGGAATTACGTAGAAAGTGCTTCGAAGCAGCTCCAATGTTGTTTGGATGTGGTTGGAATTACGTAGAAAGTGCTTCGAAGCACCTCCAATGTTGTTCGGATGTGGTTGGAATTACGTAGAAAGTGCTCCGAAGCACCTCCAATGTTGTTTGGATGTGGTTGGAATTACGTAGAAAGTGCTTCGAAGCACCTTTAATGTTGTTCGGATGTGGATGGAATTACGTAGAAAGTGCTTCGAAGCACCTCCAATGTTGTTTGGATGTGGTTGGAATTACGTAGAAAGTGCTTCGAAGCAGCTCCAATGTTGTTCGGATGTGGTTGGAATTACGTAGAAAGTGCTTCGAAGCACCTTCAATGTTGTTCGGATGTGGTTGGAATTACGTAGAAAGTGCTTCGAAGCATCTTTAATGTTGTTCGGATGTGGTTGGAATTACGTAGAAAGTGCTTCGAAGCAGCTCCAATGTTGTTTGGATGTGGATGGAATTACGTAGAAAGTGCTTCGAAGCACCTCCAATGTTGTTCGGATGTGGTTGGAATTACGTAGAAAGTGCTCCGAAGCACCTCCAATGTTGTTTGGATGTGGTTGGAATTACGTAGAAAGTGCTTCGAAGCACCTTCAATGTTGTTCGGATGTGGTTGGAATTACGTAGAAAGTGCTTCGAAGCACCTTTTTGTTGTTCGGATGTGGATGGAATTACGTAGAAAGTGCTTCGAAGCACCTTCAATGTTGTTTGGATGTGGTTGGAATTACGTAGAAAGTGCTTCGAAGCATCTCCAATGTTGTTCGGATGTGGTTGGAATTACGTAGAAAGTGCTTCGAAGCACCTTCAATGTTGTTCGGATGTGGTTGGAATTACGTAGAAAGTGCTTCGAAGCACCTTCAATGTTGTTTGGATGTGGTTGGAATTACGTAGAAAGTGCTTCGAAGCACCTTCAATGTTGTTCGGATGTGGTTGGAATTACGTAGAAAGTGCTTCGAAGCATCTTTAATGTTGTTCGGATGTGGTTGGAATTACGTAGAAAGTGCTCCGAAGCACCTTCAATGTTGTTTGGATGTGGTTGGAATTACGTAGAAAGTGCTTCGAAGCATCTTTAATGTTGTTCGGATGTGGATGGAATTACGTAGAAAGTGCTTCGAAGCACCTTCAATGTTGTTTGGATGTGGTTGGAATTACGTAGAAAGTGCTTCGAAGCATCTCCAATGTTGTTCGGATGTGGTTGGAATTACGTAGAAAGTGCTCCGAAGCACCTTCAATGTTGTTCGGATGTGGTTGGAATTACGTAGAAAGTGCTCCGAAGCACCTCCAATGTTGTTTGGATGTGGTTGGAATTACGTAGAAAGTGCTTCGAAGCACCTTTAATGTTGTTCGGATGTGGATGGAATTACGTAGAAAGTGCTTCGAAGCACCTTCAATGTTGTTCGGATGTGGTTGGAATTACGTAGAAAGTGCTTCGAAGCACCTCCAATGTTGTTTGGATGTGGTTGGAATTACGTAGAAAGTGCTCCGAAGCACCTTCAATGTTGTTCGGATGTGGTTGGAATTACGTAGAAAGTGCTTCGAAGCACCTCCAATGTTGTTTGGATGTGGTTGGAATTACGTAGAAAGTGCTTCGAAGCACCTTCAATGTTGTTCGGATGTGGTTGGAATTACGTAGAAAGTGCTTCGAAGCACCTCCAATGTTGTTTGGATGTGGTTGGAATTACGTAGAAAGTGCTTCGAAGCACCTTTAATGTTGTTCGGATGTGGATGGAATTACGTAGAAAGTGCTTCGAAGCAGCTCCAATGTTGTTCGGATGTGGTTGGAATTACGTAGAAAGTGCTCCGAAGCACCTTCAATGTTGTTTGGATGTGGTTGGAATTACGTAGAAAGTGCTTCGAAGCACCTTTAATGTTGTTCGGATGTGGTTGGAATTACGTAGAAAGTGCTCCGAAGCACCTTCAATGTTGTTTGGATGTGGTTGGAATTACGTAGAAAGTACTTCGAATCACCTAATAAGTTGTTTTGGTGTGGTTGGAATTACGTAGAAAGTGCTTCGAAGCACCTTCAATGTTGTTCGGATGTGGTTGGAATTACGTAGAAAGTGCTCCGAAGCACCTCCAATGTTGTTTGGATGTGGTTGGAATTACGTAGAAAGTGCTTCGAAGCAGCTCCAATGTTGTTTGGATGTGGTTGGAATTACGTAGAAAGTGCTTCGAAGCACCTTTAATGTTGTTCGGATGTGGATGGAATTACGTAGAAAGTGCTTCGAAGCAGCTCCAATGTTGTTCGGATGTGGTTGGAATTACGTAGAAAGTGCTCCGAAGCACCTTCAATGTTGTTTAGATGTGGTTGGAATTACGTAGAAAGTGCTTCGAAGCACCTTTAATGTTGTTCGGATGTGGATGGAATTACGTAGAAAGTGCTTCGAAGCAGCTCCAATGTTGTTCGGATGTGGTTGGAATTACGTAGAAAGTGCTCCGAAGCACCTTCAATGTTGTTTGGATGTGGTTGGAATTACGTAGAAAGTGCTTCGAAGCAGCTCCAATGTTGTTCGGATGTGGTTGGAATTACGTAGAAAGTGCTCCGAAGCACCTTCAATGTTGTTTGGATGTGGTTGGAATTACGTAGAAAGTGCTTCGAAGCACCTCCAATGTTGTTTGGATGTGGTTGGAATTACGTAGAAAGTGCTTCGAAGCACCTTCAATGTTGTTCGGATGTGGTTGGAATTACGTAGAAAGTGCTTCGAAGCACCTCCAATGTTGTTTGGATGTGGTTGGAATTACGTAGAAAGTGCTTCGAAGCAGCTCCAATGTTGTTCGGATGTGGTTGGAATTACGTAGAAAGTGCTTCGAGGCACCTTGAATGTTGCTTGGATGTGGTTGGAATTACGTAGAAAGTGCTTCGAAGCACCTTCAATGTTGTTTGGATGTGGTTGGAATTACGTAGAAAGTGCTCCGAAGCACCTCCAATGTTGTTTGGATGTGGTTGGAATTACGTAGAAAGTGCTTCGAAGCAGCTCCAATGTTGTTCGGATGTGGTTGGAATTACGTAGAAAGTGCTCCGAAGCACCTTCAATGTTGTTTGGATGTGGTTGGAATTACGTAGAAAGTGCTTCGAAGCACCTTTAATGTTGTTCGGATGTGGATGGAATTACGTAGAAAGTGCTTCGAAGCACCTCCAATGTTGTTTGGATGTGGTTGGAATTACGTAGAAAGTGCTTCGAAGCACCTTCAATGTTGTTCGGATGTGGATGGAATTACGTAGAAAGTGCTTCGAAGCATTTTTAATGTTGTTCGGATGTGGTTGGAATTACGTAGAAAGTGCTCCGAAGCACCTTGAATGTTGTTTGGATGTGGTTGGAATTACGTAGAAAGTGCTTCGAAGCAGCTCCAATGTTGTTCGGATGTGGTTGGAATTACGTAGAAAGTGCTCCGAAGCACCTTCAATGTTGTTTGGATGTGGTTGGAATTACGTAGAAAGTGCTTCGAAGCACCTCCAATGTTGTTTGGATGTGGTTGGAATTACGTAGAAAGTGCTTCGAAGCACCTTTAATGTTGTTCGGATGTGGTTGGAATTACGTAGAAAGTGCTCCGAAGCACCTTCAATGTTGTTTGGATGTGGTTGGAATTACGTAGAAAGTGCTCCGATGCACCTTCAATGTTGTTCGGATGTGGTTGGAATTACGTAGAAAGTGCTTCGAAGCACCTCCAATGTTGTTTGGATGTGG
This sequence comes from Anopheles coustani, assembly GCF_943734705.1. Classification (NCBI taxonomy): domain Eukaryota; kingdom Metazoa; phylum Arthropoda; class Insecta; order Diptera; family Culicidae; genus Anopheles; species Anopheles coustani. The sequence continues at coordinate 117,141 of NW_026525389.1, forward strand.
TTGGAATTACGTAGAAAGTGCTTCGAAGCACCTTTAATGTTGTTCGGATGTGGATGGAATTACGTAGAAAGTGCTTCGAAGCACCTCCAATGTTGTTTGGATGTGGTTGGAATTACGTAGAAAGTGCTTCGAAGCACCTCCAATGTTGTTCGGATGTGGTTGGAATTACGTAGAAAGTGCTCCGAAGCACCTCCAATGTTGTTTGGATGTGGTTGGAATTACGTAGAAAGTGCTTCGAAGCACCTCCAATGTTGTTTGGATGTGGTTGGAATTACGTAGAAAGTGCTCCGAAGCACCTTCAATGTTGTTCGGATGTGGTTGGAATTACGTAGAAAGTGCTTCGAAGCACCTCCAATGTTGTTTGGATGTGGTTGGAATTACGTAGAAAGTGCTTCGAAGCACCTTTAATGTTGTTCGGATGTGGATGGAATTACGTAGAAAGTGCTTCGAAGCACCTCCAATGTTGTTCGGATGTGGTTGGAATTACGTAGAAAGTGCTCCGAAGCACCTCCAATGTTGTTTGGATGTGGTTGGAATTACGTAGAAAGTGCTTCGAAGCATTTTTAATGTTGTTCGGATGTGGTTGGAATTACGTAGAAAGTGCTCCGAAGCACCTTCAATGTTGTTCGGATGTGGATGGAATTACGTAGAAAGTGCTTCGAAGCACCTCCAATGTTGTTTGGATGTGGTTGGAATTACGTAGAAAGTGCTTCGAAGCACCTCCAATGTTGTTCGGATGTGGTTGGAATTACGTAGAAAGTGCTCCGAAGCACCTCCAATGTTGTTTGGATGTGGTTGGAATTACGTAGAAAGTGCTTCGAAGCACCTTTAATGTTGTTCGGATGTGGTTGGAATTACGTAGAAAGTGCTTCGAAGCACCTCCAATGTTGTTCGGATGTGGTTGGAATTACGTAGAAAGTGCTCCGAAGCACCTCCAATGTTGTTTGGATGTGGTTGGAATTACGTAGAAAGTGCTTCGAAGCACCTCCAATGTTGTTTGGATGTGGTTGGAATTACGTAGAAAGTGCTTCGAAGCACCTTTAATGTTGTTTGGATGTGGTTGGAATTACGTAGAAAGTGCTTCGAAGCACCTCCAATGTTGTTTGGATGTGGTTGGAATTACGTAGAAAGTGCTTCGAAGCACCTTTAATGTTGTTCGGATGTGGATGGAATTACGTAGAAAGTGCTTCGAAGCACCTCCAATGTTGTTCGGATGTGGTTGGAATTACGTAGAAAGTGCTCCGAAGCACCTTCAATGTTGTTTGGATGTGGTTGGAATTACGTAGAAAGTGCTCCGAAGCACCTTCAATGTTGTTCGGATGTGGTTGGAATTACGTAGAAAGTGCTTCGAAGCACCTTCAATGTTGTTCGGATGTGGTTGGAATTACGTAGAAAGTGCTCCGAAGCACCTTCAATGTTGTTTGGATGTGGTTGGAATTACGTAGAAAGTGCTTCGAAGCAGCTCCAATGTTGTTCGGATGTGGTTGGAATTACGTAGAAAGTGCTTCGAAGCACCTTCAATGTTGTTCGGATGTGGTTGGAATTACGTAGAAAGTGCTTCGAAGCACCTTCAATGTTGTTTGGATGTGGTTGGAATTACGTAGAAAGTGCTCCGAAGCACCTTCAATGTTGTTTGGATGTGGTTGGAATTACGTAGAAAGTGCTTCGAAGCACCTCCAATGTTGTTTGGATGTGGTTGGAATTACGTAGAAAGTGCTTCGAAGCACCTCCAATGTTGTTTGGATGTGGTTGGAATTACGTAGAAAGTGCTTCGAAGCACCTCCAATGTTGTTCGGATGTGGTTGGAATTACGTAGAAAGTGCTCCGAAGCACCTCCAATGTTGTTTGGATGTGGTTGGAATTACGTAGAAAGTGCTTCGAAGCACCTTTAATGTTGTTCGGATGTGGTTGGAATTACGTAGAAAGTGCTTCGAAGCACCTCCAATGTTGTTCGGATGTGGTTGGAATTACGTAGAAAGTGCTCCGAAGCACCTCCAATGTTGTTTGGATGTGGTTGGAATTACGTAGAAAGTGCTTCGAAGCACCTCCAATGTTGTTTGGATGTGGTTGGAATTACGTAGAAAGTGCTTCGAAGCACCTTTAATGTTGTTTGGATGTGGTTGGAATTACGTAGAAAGTGCTTCGAAGCACCTCCAATGTTGTTTGGATGTGGTTGGAATTACGTAGAAAGTGCTTCGAAGCACCTTTAATGTTGTTCGGATGTGGATGGAATTACGTAGAAAGTGCTTCGAAGCACCTCCAATGTTGTTTGGATGTGGTTGGAATTACGTAGAAAGTGCTTCGAAGCACCTTCAATGTTGTTTGGATGTGGTTGGAATTACGTAGAAAGTGCTCCGAAGCACCTTCAATGTTGTTCGGATGTGGTTGGAATTACGTAGAAAGTGCTTCGAAGCACCTTCAATGTTGTTCGGATGTGGTTGGAATTACGTAGAAAGTGCTCCGAAGCACCTTCAATGTTGTTTGGATGTGGTTGGAATTACGTAGAAAGTGCTTCGAAGCAGCTCCAATGTTGTTCGGATGTGGTTGGAATTACGTAGAAAGTGCTTCGAAGCATCTTTAATGTTGTTCGGATGTGGTTGGAATTACGTAGAAAGTGCTCCGAAGCACCTTCAATGTTGTTTGGATGTGGTTGGAATTACGTAGAAAGTGCTCCGAAGCACCTTCAATGTTGTTTGGATGTGGTTGGAATTACGTAGAAAGTGCTTCGAAGCACCTCCAATGTTGTTTGGATGTGGTTGGAATTACGTAGAAAGTGCTTCGAAGCACCTTCAATGTTGTTCGGATGTGGTTGGAATTACGTAGAAAGTGCTTCGAAGCACCTCCAATGTTGTTTGGATGTGGTTGGAATTACGTAGAAAGTGCTTCGAAGCAGCTCCAATGTTGTTCGGATGTGGTTGGAATTACGTAGAAAGTGCTTCGAGGCACCTTGAATGTTGCTTGGATGTGGTTGGAATTACGTAGAAAGTGCTTCGAAGCACCTTCAATGTTGTTTGGATGTGGTTGGAATTACGTAGAAAGTGCTTCGAAGCACCTTCAATGTTGTTCGGATGTGGTTGGAATTACGTAGAAAGTGCTCCGAAGCACCTCCAATGTTGTTTGGATGTGGTTGGAATTACGTAGAAAGTGCTTCGAAGCAGCTCCAATGTTGTTCGGATGTGGTTGGAATTACGTAGAAAGTGCTCCGAAGCACCTTCAATGTTGTTTGGATGTGGTTGGAATTACGTAGAAAGTGCTTCGAAGCACCTTTAATGTTGTTCGGATGTGGATGGAATTACGTAGAAAGTGCTTCGAAGCACCTCCAATGTTGTTTGGATGTGGTTGGAATTACGTAGAAAGTGCTTCGAAGCACCTCCAATGTTGTTCGGATGTGGATGGAATTACGTAGAAAGTGCTTCGAAGCACCTCCAATGTTGTTCGGATGTGGTTGGAATTACGTAGAAAGTGCTCCGAAGCACCTCCAATGTTGTTTGGATGTGGTTGGAATTACGTAGAAAGTGCTTCGAAGCACCTTTAATGTTGTTCGGATTTGGTTGGAATTACGTAGAAAGTGCTTCGAAGCACCTTTAATGTTGTTCGGATGTGGATGGAATTACGTAGAAAGTGCTTCGAAGCACCTTCAATGTTGTTTGGATGTGGTTGGAATTACGTAGAAAGTGCTTCGAAGCACCTTCAATGTTGTTCGGATGTGGTTGGAATTACGTAGAAAGTGCTCCGAAGCACCTTTAATGTTGTTCGGATGTGGTTGGAATTACGTAGAAAGTGCTTCGAAGCACCTCCAATGTTGTTTGGATGTGGTTGGAATTACGTAGAAAGTGCTTCGAAGCACCTTTAATGTTGTTCGGATGTGGATGGAATTACGTAGAAAGTGCTTCGAAGCACCTCCAATGTTGTTTGGATGTGGTTGGAATTACGTAGAAAGTGCTTCGAAGCACCTTCAATGTTGTTTGGATGTGGTTGGAATTACGTAGAAAGTGCTTCGAAGCACCTTCAATGTTGTTCGGATGTGGTTGGAATTACGTAGAAAGTGCTCCGAAGCACCTCCAATGTTGTTTGGATGTGGTTGGAATTACGTAGAAAGTGCTTCGAAGCACCTTTAATGTTGTTTGGATGTGGTTGGAATTACGTAGAAAGTGCTCCGAAGCACCTTCAATGTTGTTTGGATGTGGTTGGAATTACGTAGAAAGTGCTTCGAAGCACCTCCAATGTTGTTCGGATGTGGTTGGAATTACGTAGAAAGTGCTTCGAAGCATCTTTAATGTTGTTCGGATGTGGTTGGAATTACGTAGAAAGTGCTCCGAAGCACCTTCAATGTTGTTTGGATGTGGTTGGAATTACGTAGAAAGTGCTTCGAAGCATCTTTAATGTTGTTCGGATGTGGATGGAATTACGTAGAAAGTGCTTCGAAGCATCTCGAATGTTGTTTGAATGTGGTTGGAATTACGTAGAAAGTGCTTCGAAGCACCTTTAATGTTGTTTGGATGTGGTTGGAATTACGTAGAAAGGGCTACGAAGCACCTTGAATGTTGTTTGGATGTGGTTGGAATTACGTAGAAAGTGCTTCGAAGCACCTTCAATGTTGTTTGAATGTGGTTGGAATTACGTAGAAAGTGCTTCGAAGCACCTTCAATGTTGTTTGGATGTGGTTGGAATTACGTAGAAAGTGCTTCGAAGCATCTCGAATGTTGTTTGAATGTGGTTGGAATTACGTAGAAAGTGCTTCGAAGCACCTTTAATGTTGTTTATATGTGGTTGGAATTACGTAGAAAGCGCTACGAAGCACCTTGAATGTTGTTTGAATGTGGTTGGAATTACGTAGAAAGTGCTTCGAAGCACCTTCAATGTTGTTTGAATGTGGTTGGAATTACGTAGAAAGTGCTTCGAAGCACCTTCAATGTTGTTTGGATGTGGTTGGAATTACGTAGAAAGTGCTTCGAAGCACCTGGAATGTTGTTTGGATGTGGTTGGAATTACGTAGAAAGCGCTACGAAGCACCTTGAATGTTGTTTGGATGTGGTTGGAATTACGTAGAAAGTGCTTCGAAGCATCTTGAATGTTGTTTGAATGTGGTTGGAATTACGTAGAAAGTGCTTCGAAGCACCTTCAATGTTGTTTGGATGTGGTTGGAATTACGTAGAAAGTGCTTCGAAGCATCTCGAATGTTGTTTGAATGTGGTTGGAATTACGTAGAAAGTGCTTCGAAGCACCTTCAATGTTGTTTGGATGTGGTTGGAATTACGTAGAAAGTGCTTCGAAGCATCTCGAATGTTGTTTGGATGTGGTTGGAATTACGTAGAAAGCGCTACGAAGCACCTTGAATGTTGTTTGGATGTGGTTGGAATTACGTAGAAAGTGCTTCGAAGCACCTTGAATGTTGTTTGAATGTGGTTGGAATTACGTAGAAAGTGCTTCGAAGCACCTTCAATGTTGTTTGGATGTGGTTGGAATTACGTAGAAAGCGCTACGAAGCACCTTGAATGTTGTTTGAATGTGGTTGGAATTACGTAGAAAGTGCTTCGAAGCACCTTCAATGTTGTTTGGATGTGGTTGGAATTACGTAGAAAGTGCTTCGAAGCACCTGGAATGTTGTTTGGATGTGGTTGGAATTACGTAGAAAGTGCTTCGAAGCACCTTTAATGTTGTTTGGATGTGGTTGGAATTACGTAGAAAGTGCTTCGAAGCATCTTGAATGTTGTTTGAATGTGGTTGGAATTACGTAGAAAGTGCTTCGAAGCACCTTCAATGTTGTTTGGATGTGGTTGGAATTACGTAGAAAGCGCTACGAAGCACCTTGAATGTTGTTTGGATGTGGTTGGAATTACGTAGAAAGTGCTTCGAAGCACCTGGAATGTTGTTTGGATGTGGTTGGAATTACGTAGAAAGTGCTTCGAAGCATCTTGAATGTTGTTTGAATGTGGTTGGAATTACGTAGAAAGTGCTTCGAAGCACCTTCAATGTTGTTTGGATGTGGTTGGAATTACGTAGAAAGCGCTACGAAGCACCTTGAATGTTGTTTGAATGTGGTTGGAATTACGTAGAAAGTGCTTCGAAGCACCTTCAATGTTGTTTGGATGTGGTTGGAATTACGTAGAAAGTGCTTCGAAGCATCTCGAATGTTGTTTGAATGTGGTTGGAATTACGTAGAAAGTGCTTCGAAGCACCTTCAATGTTGTTTGGATGTGGTTGGAATTACGTAGAAAGCGCTACGAAGCACCATGAATGTTGTTTGGATGTGGTTGGAATTACGTAGAAAGTGCTTCGAAGCATCTTGAATGTTGTTTGAATGTGGTTGGAATTACGTAGAAAGTGCTTCGAAGCACCTTCAATGTTGTTTGGATGTGGTTGGAATTACGTAGAAAGTGCTTCGAAGCATCTCGAATGTTGTTTGAATGTGGTTGGAATTACGTAGAAAGTGCTTCGAAGCACCTGGAATGTTGTTTGGATGTGGTTGGAATTACGTAGAAAGTGCTTCGAAGCACCTTTAATGTTGTTTGGATGTGGTTGGAATTACGTAGAAAGTGCTTCGAAGCATCTTGAATGTTGTTTGAATGTGGTTGGAATTACGTAGAAAGTGCTTCGAAGCACCTTGAATGTTGTTTGGATGTGGTTGGAATTACGTAGAAAGTGCTTCGAAGCATCTCGAATGTTGTTTGAATGTGGTTGGAATTACGTAGAAAGTGCTTCGAAGCACCTGGAATGTTGTTTGGATGTGGTTGGAATTACGTAGAAAGTGCTTCGAAGCATCTTGAATGTTGTTTGAATGTGGTTGGAATTACGTAGAAAGTGCTACGAAGCACCTTGAATGTTGTTTGGATGTGGTTGGAATTACGTAGAAAGTGCTTCGAAGCATCTTGAATGTTGTTTGAATGTGGTTGGAATTACGTAGAAAGTGCTTCGAAGCACCTTGAATGTTGTTTGGATGTGGTTGGAATTACGTAGAAAGTGCTTCGAAGCACCTTCAATGTTGTTTGGATGTGGTTGGAATTACGTAGAAAGCGCTACGAAGCACCTTGAATGTTGTTTGGATGTGGTTGGAATTACGTAGAAAGTGCTTCGAAGCACCTGGAATGTTGTTTGGATGTGGTTGGAATTACGTAGAAAGTGCTTCGAAGCATCTTGAATGTTGTTTGAATGTGGTTGGAATTACGTAGAAAGTGCTTCGAAGCACCTTCAATGTTGTTTGGATGTGGTTGGAATTACGTAGAAAGTGCTTCGAAGCATCTCGAATGTTGTTTGAATGTGGTTGGAATTACGTAAAAAGTGCTTCGAAGCACCTTGAATGTTGTTTGGATGTGGTTGGAATTACGTAGAAAGCGCTACGAAGCACCTTGAATGTTGTTTGGATGTGGTTGGAATTACGTAGAAAGTGCTTCGAAGCATCTTGAATGTTGTTTGAATGTGGTTGGAATTACGTAGAAAGTGCTTCGAAGCACCTTCAATGTTGTTTGGATGTGGTTGGAATTACGTAGAAAGTGCTTCGAAGCATCTCGAATGTTGTTTGAATGTGGTTGGAATTACGTAGAAAGTGCTTCGAAGCACCTGGAATGTTGTTTGGATGTGGTTGGAATTACGTAGAAAGTGCTTCGAAGCACCTTCAATGTTGTTTGGATGTGGTTGGAATTACGTAGAAAGCGCTACGAAGCACCTTGAATGTTGTTTGGATGTGGTTGGAATTACGTAGAAAGCGCTACGAAGCACCTTGAATGTTGTTTGGATGTGGTTGGAATTACGTAGAAAGTGCTTCGAAGCAGCTCCAATGTTGTTCGGATGTGGTTGGAATTACGTAGAAAGTGCTTCGAAGCATCTTGAATGTTGTTTGGATGTGGTTGGAATTACGTAGAAAGTGCTTCGAAGCATCTTGAATGTTGTTTGAATGTGGTTGGAATTACGTAGAAAGTGCTTCGAAGCACCTTCAATGTTGTTTGGATGTGGTTGGAATTACGTAGAAAGCGCTACGAAGCACCTTGAATGTTGTTTGGATGTGGTTGGAATTACGTAGAAAGTGCTTCGAAGCACCTTGAATGTTGTTTGGATGTGGTTGGAATTACGTAGAAAGTGCTTCGAAGCATCTTGAATGTTGTTTGAATGTGGTTGGAATTACGTAGAAAGTGCTTCGAAGCACCTTCAATGTTGTTTGGATGTGGTTGGAATTACGTAGAAAGTGCTTCAAAGCACCTGGAATGTTGTTTGGATGTGGTTGGAATTACGTAGAAAGCGCTACGAAGCACCTTGAATGTTGTTTGGATGTGGTTGGAATAACGTAGAAAGTGCTTCGAAGCACCTTGATTGTTGTTTGGATGTGGTTGGAATTACGTAGAAAGTGCTTCGAAGCATAAAAAATGTTGTTTGGATGTGGTTGGAATTACGTAGAAAGTGCTTCGAAGCACCTGGAATGTTGTTTGGATGTGGTTGGAATTACGTAGAAAGTGCTTCGAAGCACCTTTAATGTTGTTTGGATGTGGTTGGAATTACGTAGAAAGCGCTACGAAGCACCTTGAATGTTGTTTGGATGTGGTTGGAATTACGTAGAAAGCGCTACGAAGCACCTTGAATGTTGTTTGGATGTGGTTGGAATTACGTAGAAAGCGCTACGAAGCACCTTGAATGTTGTTTGGATGTGGTTGGAATTACGTAGAAAGTGCTTCGAAGCACCTGGAATGTTGTTTGGATGTGGTTGGAATTACGTAGAAAGTGCTTCGAAGCATCTTGAATGTTGTTTGAATGTGGTTGGAATTACGTAGAAAGTGCTTCGAAGCACCTTCAATGTTGTTTGGATGTGGTTGGAATTACGTAGAAAGCGCTACGAAGCACCTTGAATGTTGTTTGGATGTGGTTGGAATTACGTAGAAAGTGCTTCGAAGCACCTTGAATGTTGTTTGGATGTGGTTGGAATTACGTAGAAAGTGCTTCGAAGCATCTTGAATGTTGTTTGAATGTGGTTGGAATTACGTAGAAAGTGCTTCGAAGCACCTTCAATGTTGTTTGGATGTGGTTGGAATTACGTAGAAAGTGCTTCAAAGCACCTGGAATGTTGTTTGGATGTGGTTGGAATTACGTAGAAAGCGCTACGAAGCACCTTGAATGTTGTTTGGATGTGGTTGGAATTACGTAGAAAGTGCTTCGAAGCACCTGGAATGTTGTTTGGATGTGGTTGGAATTACGTAGAAAGTGCTTCGAAGCACCTTTAATGTTGTTTGGATGTGGTTGGAATTACGTAGAAAGTGCTTCGAAGCATCTTGAATGTTGTTTGAATGTGGTTGGAATTACGTAGAAAGTGCTTCGAAGCACCTTCAATGTTGTTTGGATGTGGTTGGAATTACGTAGAAAGTGCTTCAAAGCACCTGGAATGTTGTTTGGATGTGGTTGGAATTACGTAGAAAGTGCTTCGAAGCATCTTGAATGTTGTTTGAATGTGGTTGGAATTACGTAGAAAGTGCTTCGAAGCACCTTCAATGTTGTTTGGATGTGGTTGGAATTACGTAGAAAGCGCTACGAAGCACCTTGAATGTTGTTTGGATGTGGTTGGAATTACGTAGAAAGCGCTTCGAAGCACCTTTAATGTTGTTTGGATGTGGTTGGAATTACGTAGAAAGTGCTTCGAAGCATCTTGAATGTTGTTTGGATGTGGTTGGAATTACGTAGAAAGTGCTTCGAAGCATCTTGAATGTTGTTTGAATGTGGTTGGAATTACGTAGAAAGTGCTTCGAAGCACCTTCAATGTTGTTTGGATGTGGTTGGAATTACGTAGAAAGCGCTACGAAGCACCTTGAATGTTGTTTGGATGTGGTTGGAATTACGTAGAAAGTGCTTCGAAGCACCTTGAATGTTGTTTGGATGTGGTTGGAATTACGTAGAAAGTGCTTCGAAGCATCTTGAATGTTGTTTGAATGTGGTTGGAATTACGTAGAAAGTGCTTCGAAGCACCTTCAATGTTGTTTGGATGTGGTTGGAATTACGTAGAAAGTGCTTCAAAGCACCTGGAATGTTGTTTGGATGTGGTTGGAATTACGTAGAAAGCGCTACGAAGCACCTTGAATGTTGTTTGAATGTGGTTGGAATTACGTAGAAAGTGCTTCGAAGCACCTGGAATGTTGTTTGGATGTGGTTGGAATTACGTAGAAAGTGCTTCGAAGCACCTTCAATGTTGTTTGGATGTGGTTGGAATTACGTAGAAAGCGCTACGAAGCACCTTGAATGTTGTTTGGATGTGGTTGGAATTACGTAGAAAGCGCTACGAAGCACCTTGAATGTTGTTTGGATGTGGTTGGAATTACGTAGAAAGCGCTACGAAGCACCTTGAATGTTGTTTGGATGTGGTTGGAATTACGTAGAAAGTGCTTCGAAGCACCTGGAATGTTGTTTGGATGTGGTTGGAATTACGTAGAAAGTGCTTCGAAGCATCTTGAATGTTGTTTGAATGTGGTTGGAATTACGTAGAAAGTGCTTCGAAGCACCTTCAATGTTGTTTGGATGTGGTTGGAATTACGTAGAAAGCGCTACGAAGCACCTTGAATGTTGTTTGGATGTGGTTGGAATTACGTAGAAAGTGCTTCGAAGCACCTTGAATGTTGTTTGGATGTGGTTGGAATTACGTAGAAAGTGCTTCGAAGCATCTTGAATGTTGTTTGAATGTGGTTGGAATTACGTAGAAAGTGCTTCGAAGCACCTTCAATGTTGTTTGGATGTGGTTGGAATTACGTAGAAAGTGCTTCAAAGCACCTGGAATGTTGTTTGGATGTGGTTGGAATTACGTAGAAAGCGCTACGAAGCACCTTGAATGTTGTTTGGATGTGGTTGGAATTACGTAGAAAGTGCTTCGAAGCACCTGGAATGTTGTTTGGATGTGGTTGGAATTACGTAGAAAGTGCTTCGAAGCACCTTTAATGTTGTTTGGATGTGGTTGGAATTACGTAGAAAGTGCTTCGAAGCATCTTGAATGTTGTTTGAATGTGGTTGGAATTACGTAGAAAGTGCTTCGAAGCACCTTCAATGTTGTTTGGATGTGGTTGGAATTACGTAGAAAGCGCTACGAAGCACCTTGAATGTTGTTTGGATGTGGTTGGAATTACGTAGAAAGCGCTTCGAAGCACCTTTAATGTTGTTTGGATGTGGTTGGAATTACGTAGAAAGTGCTTCGAAGCATCTTAAATGTTGTTTGAATGTGGTTGGAATTACGTAGAAAGTGCTTCGAAGCATCTTGAACGTTGTTTGAATGTGGTTGGAATTACGTCGAAAGTGCTTCGAAGCACCTGGAATGTTGTTTGGATGTGGTTGAAACTACGTAGAAAGTGCTTCGAAGCACCTTGAATGTTGTTTGGATGTGGTTGGAATTACGTAGAAAGTGCTTCGAAGCATCTTGAATGTTGTTTGAATGTGGTTGGAATTACGTAGAAAGTGCTTCGAAGCACCTTCAATGTTGTTTGGATGTGGTTGGAATTACGTAGAAAGCGCTACGAAGCACCTTTAATGTTGTTTGGATGTGGTTGGAATTACGTAGAAAGTGCTTCGAAGCACCTTCAATGTTGTTTGGATGTGGTTGGAATTACGTAGAAAGTGCTTCGAAGCATCTCGAATGATGTTTGAATGTGGTTGGAATTACGTAGAAAGTGCTTCGAAGCACCTGGAATGTTGTTTGAATGTGGTTGGAATTACGTAGAAAGTGCTTCGAAGCACCTTGAATGTTGTTTGGATGTGGTTGGAATTACGTAGAAAGTGCTTCGAAGCATCTTGAATGTTGTTTGAATGTGGTTGGAATTACGTAGAAAGTGCTTCGAAGCACCTTCAATGTTGTTTGGATGTGGTTGGAATTTTGTAGAAAGTGCTTCGAAGCACCTTTAATGTTGTTTGGATGTGGTTGGAATTACGTAGAAAGTGCTTCGAAGCATCTTGAATGTTGTTTGAATGTGGTTGGAATTACGTAGAAAGTGCTTCGAAGCACCTTCAATGTTGTTTGGATGTGGTTGGAATTACGTAGAAAGCGCTACGAAGCACCTTGAATGTTGTTTGGATGTGGTTGGAATTACGTAGAAAGTGCTTCGAAGCACCTTGAATGTTGTTTGAATGTGGTTGGAATTACGTAGAAAGTGCTTCGAAGCACCTTCAATGTTGTTTGGATGTGGTTGGAATTACGTAGAAAGTGCTTCGAAGCACCTGGAATGTTGTTTGAATGTGGTTGGAATTACGTAGAAAGTGCTTCGAAGCACCTTGAATGTTGTTTGGATGTGGTTGGAATTACGTAGAAAGTGCTTCGAAGCACCTTCAATGTTGTTTGGATGTGGTTGGAATTACGTAGAAAGTGCTTCGAAGCATCTCGAATGTTGTTTGAATGTGGTTGGAATTACGTAGAAAGTGCTTCGAAGCACCTGGAATGTTGTTTGAATGTGGTTGGAATTACGTAGAAAGTGCTTCGAAGCACCTTTAATGTTGTTTGGATGTGGTTGGAATTACGTAGAAAGTGCTTCGAAGCATCTTGAATGTTGTTTGAATGTGGTTGGAATTACGTAGAAAGTGCTTCGAAGCACCTTCAATGTTGTTTGGATGTGGTTGGAATTACGTAGAAAGCGCTACGTAGCACCTTGAATGTTGTTTGGATGTGGTTGGAATTACGTAGAAAGTGCTTCGAAGCACCATCAATGTTGTTTGGATGTGGTTGGAATTACGTAGAAAGTGCTTCGAAGCACCTTGAATGTTGTTTGAATGTGGTTGGAATTACGTAGAAAGTGCTTCGAAGCACCTGGAATGTTGTTTGAATGTGGTTGGAATTACGTAGAAAGTGCTTCGAAGCACCTTGAATGTTGTTTGGATGTGGTTGGAATTACGTAGAAAGTGCTTCGAAGCACCTTCAATGTTGTTTGGATGTGGTTGGAATTACGTAGAAAGTGCTTCGAAGCATCTCGAATGTTGTTTGAATGTGGTTGGAATTACGTAGAAAGTGCTTCGAAGCACCTGGAATGTTGTTTGAATGTGGTTGGAATTACGTAGAAAGTGCTTCGAAGCACCTTTAATGTTGTTTGGATGTGGTTGGAATTACGTAGAAAGCGCTACGAAGCACCTTGAATGTTGTTTGGATGTGGTTGGAATTACGTAGAAAGTGCTTCGAAGCATCTTGAATGTTGTTTGAATGTGGTTGGAGTTACGTAGAAAGTGCTTCGAAGCACCTTCAATGTTGTTTGGATGTGGTTGGAATTACGTAGAAAGTGCTTCGAAGCACCTTGAATGTTGTTTGAATGTGGTTGGAATTACGTAGAAAGTGCTTCGAAGCACCTTCAATGTTGTTTGGATGTGGTTGGAATTACGTAGAAAGTGCTTCGAAGCACCTTGAATGTTGTTTGGATGTGGTTGGAATTACGTAGAAAGCGCTACGAAGCACCTTGAATGTTGTTTGGATGTGGTTGGAATTACGTAGAAAGTGCTTCGAAGCACCTGGAATGTTGTTTGGATGTGGTTGGAATTACGTAGAAAGTGCTTCGAAGCACCTTCAATGTTGTTTGGATGTGGTTGGAATTACGTAGAAAGTGCTTCGAAGCACCTTTAATGTTGTTTGGATGTGGTTGGAATTACGTAGAAAGTGCTTCGAAGCACCTTGAATGTTGTTTGAATGTGGTTGGAATTACGTAGAAAGTGCTTCGAAGCACCTTCAATGTTGTTTGGATGTGGTTGGAATTACGTAGAAAGTGCTTCGAAGCACCTTGAATGTTGTTTGGATGTGGTTGGAATTACGTAGAAAGCGCTACGAAGCACCTTGAATGTTGTTTGGATGTGGTTGGAATAACGTAGAAAGTGCTTCGAAGCACCTTGATTGTTGTTTGGATGTGGTTGGAATTACGTAGAAAGTGCTTCGAAGCATAAAAAATGTTGTTTGGATGTGGTTGGAATTACGTAGAAAGTGCTTCGAAGCACCTGGAATGTTGTTTGAATGTGGTTGGAATTACGTAGAAAGTGCTTCGAAGCACCTTGAATGTTGTTTGGATGTGGTTGGAATTACGTAGAAAGTGCTTCGAAGCATCTTGAATGTTGTTTGAATGTGGTTGGAATTACGTAGAAAGTGCTTCGAAGCACCTTCAATGTTGTTTGGATGTGGTTGGAATTACGTAGAAAGTGCTTCGAAGCACCTTGAATGTTGTTTGGATGTGGTTGGAATTACGTAGAAAGTGCTTCGAAGCATCTTGAATGTTGTTTGAATGTGGTTGGAGTTACGTAGAAAGTGCTTCGAAGCACCTTCAATGTTGTTTGGATGTGGTTGGAATTACGTAGAAAGTGCTTCGAAGCATCTCGAATGTTGTTTGAATGTGGTTGGAATTACGTAGAAAGTGCTTCGAAGCACCTTGAATGTTGTTTGAATGTGGTTGGAATTACGTAGAAAGTGCTTCGAAGCATCTTGAATGTTGTTTGAATGTGGTTGGAATTACGTAGAAAGTGCTTCGAAGCACCTTCAATGTTGTTTGGATGTGGTTGGAATTACGTAGAAAGTGCTTCGAAGCACCTTGAATGTTGTTTGGATGTGGTTGGAATTACGTAGAAAGCGCTACGAAGCACCTTGAATGTTGTTTGGATGTGGTTGGAATTACGTAGAAAGTGCTTCGAAGCACCTGGAATGTTGTTTGGATGTGGTTGGAATTACGTAGAAAGTGCTTCGAAGCACCTTCAATGTTGTTTGGATGTGGTTGGAATTACGTAGAAAGTGCTTCGAAGCACCTTCAATGTTGTTTGGATGTGGTTGGAATTACGTAGAAAGCGCTACGAAGCACCTTGAATGTTGTTTGGATGTGGTTGGAATTACGTAGAAAGTGCTTCGAAGCATCTTGAATGTTGTTTGAATGTGGTTGGAGTTACGTAGAAAGTGCTTCGAAGCACCTTCAATGTTGTTTGGATGTGGTTGGAATTACGTAGAAAGTGCTTCGAAGCACCTTGAATGTTGTTTGAATGTGGTTGGAATTACGTAGAAAGTGCTTCGAAGCACCTTCAATGTTGTTTGGATGTGGTTGGAATTACGTAGAAAGTGCTTCGAAGCACCTTGAATGTTGTTTGGATGTGGTTGGAATTACGTAGAAAGCGCTACGAAGCACCTTCAATGTTGTTTGGATGTGGTTGGAATTACGTAGAAAGTGCTTCAAAGCACCTGGAATGTTGTTTGGATGTGGTTGGAATTACGTAGAAAGTGCTTCGAAGCACCTTCAATGTTGTTTGGATGTGGTTGGAATTACGTAGAAAGTGCTTCAAAGCACCTGGAATGTTGTTTGGATGTGGTTGGAATTACGTAGAAAGCGCTACGAAGCACCTTGAATGTTGTTTGGATGTGGTTGGAATAACGTAGAAAGTGCTTCGAAGCACCTTGATTGTTGTTTGGATGTGGTTGGAATTACGTAGAAAGTGCTTCGAAGCATAAAAAATGTTGTTTGGATGTGGTTGGAATTACGTAGAAAGTGCTTCGAAGCACCTGGAATGTTGTTTGAATGTGGTTGGAATTACGTAGAAAGTGCTTCGAAGCACCTTGAATGTTGTTTGGATGTGGTTGGAATTACGTAGAAAGTGCTTCGAAGCATCTTGAATGTTGTTTGAATGTGGTTGGAATTACGTAGAAAGTGCTTCGAAGCACCTTCAATGTTGTTTGGATGTGGTTGGAATTACGTAGAAAGTGCTTCGAAGCACCTTGAATGTTGTTTGGATGTGGTTGGAATTACGTAGAAAGTGCTTCGAAGCATCTTGAATGTTGTTTGAATGTGGTTGGAGTTACGTAGAAAGTGCTTCGAAGCACCTTCAATGTTGTTTGGATGTGGTTGGAATTACGTAGAAAGTGCTTCGAAGCATCTCGAATGTTGTTTGAATGTGGTTGGAATTACGTAGAAAGTGCTTCGAAGCACCTTGAATGTTGTTTGAATGTGGTTGGAATTACGTAGAAAGTGCTTCGAAGCACCTTCAATGTTGTTTGGATGTGGTTGGAATTACGTAGAAAGTGCTTCGAAGCACCTGGAATGTTGTTTGGATGTGGTTGGAATTACGTAGAAAGTGCTTCGAAGCACCTTTAATGTTGTTTGGATGTGGTTGGAATTACGTAGAAAGTGCTTCGAAGCACCTTCAATGTTGTTTGGATGTGGTTGGAATTACGTAGAAAGTGCTTCGAAGCATCTTGAATGTTGTTTGAATGTGGTTGGAATTACGTAGAAAGTGCTTCGAAGCACCTTCAATGTTGTTTGGATGTGGTTGGAATTACGTAGAAAGTGCTTCGAAGCACCTTCAATGTTGTTTGGATGTGGTTGGAATTACGTAGAAAGTGCTTCGAAGCATCTTGAATGTTGTTTGAATGTGGTTGGAATTACGTAGAAAGTGCTTCGAAGCACCTTCAATGTTGTTTGGATGTGGTTGGAATTACGTAGAAAGCGCTACGAAGCACCTTGAATGTTGTTTGAATGTGGTTGGAATTACGTAGAAAGTGCTTCGAAGCATCTCGAATGTTGTTTGAATGTGGTTGGAATTACGTAGAAAGTGCTTCGAAGCACCTTCAATGTTGTTTGGATGTGGTTGGAATTACGTAGAAAGTGCTTCGAAGCATCTCGAATGTTGTTTGAATGTGGTTGGAATTACGTAGAAAGTGCTTCGAAGCACCTTCAATGTTGTTTGGATGTGGTTGGAATTACGTAGAAAGTGCTTCGAAGCACCTTCAATGTTGTTTGGATGTGGTTGGAATTACGTAGAAAGTGCTTCGAAGCATCTTGAATGTTGTTTGAATGTGGTTGGAATTACGTAGAAAGTGCTTCGAAGCACCTTCAATGTTGTTTGGATGTGGTTGGAATTACGTAGAAAGCGCTACGAAGCACCTTGAATGTTGTTTGAATGTGGTTGGAATTACGTAGAAAGTGCTTCGAAGCATCTCGAATGTTGTTTGAATGTGGTTGGAATTACGTAGAAAGTGCTTCGAAGCACCTTCAATGTTGTTTGGATGTGGTTGGAATTACGTAGAAAGTGCTTCGAAGCATCTTGAATGTTGTTTGAATGTGGTTGGAATTACGTAGAAAGTGCTTCGAAGCACCTTCAATGTTGTTTGGATGTGGTTGGAATTACGTAGAAAGTGCTTCGAAGCACCTTCAATGTTGTTTGGATGTGGTTGGAATTACGTAGAAAGTGCTTCGAAGCATCTTGAATGTTGTTTGAATGTGGTTGGAATTACGTAGAAAGTGCTTCGAAGCACCTTCAATGTTGTTTGGATGTGGTTGGAATTACGTAGAAAGCGCTACGAAGCACCTTGAATGTTGTTTGAATGTGGTTGGAATTACGTAGAAAGTGCTTCGAAGCATCTCGAATGTTGTTTGAATGTGGTTGGAATTACGTAGAAAGTGCTTCGAAGCACCTTCAATGTTGTTTGGATGTGGTTGGAATTACGTAGAAAGTGCTTCGAAGCATCTCGAATGTTGTTTGAATGTGGTTGGAATTACGTAGAAAGTGCTTCGAAGCACCTTTAATGTTGTTTGGATGTGGTTGGAATTACGTAGAAAGCGCTACGAAGCACCTTGAATGTTGTTTGGATGTGGTTGGAATTACGTAGAAAGTGCTTCGAAGCACCTTGAATGTTGTTTGAATGTGGTTGGAATTACGTAGAAAGTGCTTCGAAGCACCTTCAATGTTGTTTGGATGTGGTTGGAATTACGTAGAAAGCGCTACGAAGCACCTTGAATGTTGTTTGAATGTGGTTGGAATTACGTAGAAAGTGCTTCGAAGCACCTTCAATGTTGTTTGGATGTGGTTGGAATTACGTAGAAAGTGCTTCGAAGCACCTGGAATGTTGTTTGGATGTGGTTGGAATTACGTAGAAAGTGCTTCGAAGCACCTGGAATGTTGTTTGAATGTGGTTGGAATTACGTAGAAAGTGCTTCGAAGCACCTTCAATGTTGTTTGGATGTGGTTGGAATTACGTAGAAAGCGCTACGAAGCACCTTGAATGTTGTTTGGATGTGGTTGGAATTACGTAGAAAGTGCTTCGAAGCACCTGGAATGTTGTTTGAATGTGGTTGGAATTACGTAGAAAGTGCTTCGAAGCACCTGGAATGTTGTTTGGATGTGGTTGGAATTACGTAGAAAGTGCTTCGAAGCACCTGGAATGTTGTTTGGATGTGGTTGGAATTACGTAGAAAGTGCTTCGAAGCATCTTGAATGTTGTTTGAATGTGGTTGGAATTACGTAGAAAGTGCTTCGAAGCACCTTCAATGTTGTTTGGATGTGGTTGGAATTACGTAGAAAGTGCTTCGAAGCACCTTGAATGTTGTTTGGATGTGGTTGGAATTACGTAGAAAGTGCTTCGAAGCATCTTGAATGTTGTTTGAATGTGGTTGGAATTACGTAGAAAGTGCTTCGAAGCACCTTTAATGTTGTTTGAATGTGGTTGGAATTACGTAGAAAGTGCTAAGTAGCACCTTGAATGTTGTTTGAATGTGGTTGGAACTACGTAGAAAGTGCTACGAAGCACCTTGAATGTTGTTTGAATGTGGTTGGAATTACGTAGAAAATGCTACGAAGCAATCTGAATGTTGTTTGAATGTGGTTGGAATTACGTAGAAAGTGCTACGAAGCACCTTCAAATTTGTTTGAATGTGGTTGGAACTACGTAGAAAGTGCTACGAAGCACCTTGAATGTTGTTTGAATGTGGTTGGAATTACGTAGAAAATGCTACGAAGCAATCTGAATGTTGTTTGAATGTGGTTGGAATTACGTAGAAAGTGCTACGAAGCACCTTCAAATTTGTTTGAATGTGGTTGGAACTACGTAGAAAGTGCTACGAAGCACCTTGAATGTTGTTTGAATGTGGTTGGAATTACGTAGAAAATGCTACGAAGCACCTTGAATGTTGTTTGAATGTGGTTGGAATTACGTAGAAAATGCTACGAAGCAATCTGAATGTTGTTTGAATGTGGTTGGAATTACGTAGAAAGTGCTACGAAGCACCTTCAAATTTGTTTGAATGTGGTTGGAACTACGTAGAAAGTGCTACGAAGCACCTTGAATGTTGTTTGAATGTGGTTGGAACTACGTAGAAAGTGCTACGAAGCACCTTGAATGTTGTTTGAATGTGGTTGGAACTACGTAGAAAGTGCTACGAAGCACCTTGAATGTTGTTTGGATGTGGTTGGAACTACGTAGAAAGTGCTACGAAGCACCTTGAATGATGTTTGGATGTGGTTGGAACTACGTAGAAAGTGCTACGAAGCACCTTGAATGTTGTTTGGATGTGGTTGGAACTACGTAGAAAGTGCTACGAAGCACCTTGAATGTTGTTTGGATGTGGTTGGAATTACGTAGAAAGTGCTTCGAAGCACCTGGAATGTTGTTTGAATGTGGTTGGAATTACGTAGAAAGTGCTTCGAAGCACCTTCAATGTTGTTTGGATGTGGTTGGAATTACGTAGAAAGCGCTACGAAGCACCTTGAATGTTGTTTGGATGTGGTTGGAATTACGTAGAAAGTGCTTCGAAGCACCTGGAATGTTGTTTGAATGTGGTTGGAATTACGTAGAAAGTGCTTCGAAGCACCTTGAATGTTGTTTGAATGTGGTTGGAATTACGTAGAAAGTGCTTCGAAGCACCTTCAATGTTGTTTGGATGTGGTTGGAATTACGTAGAAAGCGCTACGAAGCACCTTGAATGTTGTTTGAATGTGGTTGGAATTACGTAGAAAGTGCTTCGAAGCACCTTCAATGTTGTTTGGATGTGGTTGGAATTACGTAGAAAGTGCTTCGAAGCACCTGGAATGTTGTTTGGATGTGGTTGGAATTACGTAGAAAGTGCTTCGAAGCACCTGGAATGTTGTTTGAATGTGGTTGGAATTACGTAGAAAGTGCTTCGAAGCACCTTCAATGTTGTTTGGATGTGGTTGGAATTACGTAGAAAGCGCTACGAAGCACCTTGAATGTTGTTTGGATGTGGTTGGAATTACGTAGAAAGTGCTTCGAAGCACCTGGAATGTTGTTTGAATGTGGTTGGAATTACGTAGAAAGTGCTTCGAAGCACCTGGAATGTTGTTTGGATGTGGTTGGAATTACGTAGAAAGTGCTTCGAAGCACCTGGAATGTTGTTTGGATGTGGTTGGAATTACGTAGAAAGTGCTTCGAAGCATCTTGAATGTTGTTTGAATGTGGTTGGAATTACGTAGAAAGTGCTTCGAAGCACCTTCAATGTTGTTTGGATGTGGTTGGAATTACGTAGAAAGTGCTTCGAAGCACCTTGAATGTTGTTTGGATGTGGTTGGAATTACGTAGAAAGTGCTTCGAAGCATCTTGAATGTTGTTTGAATGTGGTTGGAATTACGTAGAAAGTGCTTCGAAGCACCTTTAATGTTGTTTGAATGTGGTTGGAATTACGTAGAAAGTGCTAAGTAGCACCTTGAATGTTGTTTGAATGTGGTTGGAACTACGTAGAAAGTGCTACGAAGCACCTTGAATGTTGTTTGGATGTGGTTGGAATTACGTAGAAAATGCTACGAAGCAATCTGAATGTTGTTTGAATGTGGTTGGAATTACGTAGAAAGTGCTACGAAGCACCTTCAAATTTGTTTGAATGTGGTTGGAACTACGTAGAAAGTGCTACGAAGCACCTTGAATGTTGTTTGAATGTGGTTGGAATTACGTAGAAAATGCTACGAAGCAATCTGAATGTTGTTTGAATGTGGTTGGAATTACGTAGAAAGTGCTACGAAGCACCTTCAAATTTGTTTGAATGTGGTTGGAACTACGTAGAAAGTGCTACGAAGCACCTTGAATGTTGTTTGGATGTGGTTGGAATTACGTAGAAAGCGCTACGAAGCACCTTGAATGTTGTTTGGATGTGGTTGGAATTACGTAGAAAATGCTACGAAGCAATCTGAATGTTGTTTGAATGTGGTTGGAATTACGTAGAAAGTGCTACGAAGCACCTTCAAATTTGTTTGAATGTGGTTGGAACTACGTAGAAAGTGCTACGAAGCACCTTGAATGTTGTTTGAATGTGGTTGGAACTACGTAGAAAGTGCTACGAAGCACCTTGAATGTTGTTTGAATGTGGTTGGAACTACGTAGAAAGTGCTACGAAGCACCTTGAATGTTGTTTGGATGTGGTTGGAACTACGTAGAAAGTGCTACGAAGCACCTTGAATGATGTTTGGATGTGGTTGGAACTACGTAGAAAGTGCTACGAAGCACCTTGAATGTTGTTTGGATGTGGTTGGAACTACGTAGAAAGTGCTACGAAGCACCTGGAATGTTGTTTGGATGTGGTTGGAATTACGTAGAAAGTGCTTCGAAGCACCTGGAATGTTGTTTGAATGTGGTTGGAATTACGTAGAAAGTGCTTCGAAGCACCTTCAATGTTGTTTGGATGTGGTTGGAATTACGTAGAAAGCGCTACGAAGCACCTTGAATGTTGTTTGGATGTGGTTGGAATTACGTAGAAAGTGCTTCGAAGCACCTGGAATGTTGTTTGGATGTGGTTGGAATTACGTAGAAAGTGCTTCGAAGCACCTGGAATGTTGTTTGGATGTGGTTGGAATTACGTAGAAAGTGCTTCGAAGCATCTTGAATGTTGTTTGAATGTGGTTGGAATTACGTAGAAAGTGCTTCGAAGCACCTTCAATGTTGTTTGGATGTGGTTGGAATTACGTAGAAAGTGCTTCGAAGCACCTTGAATGTTGTTTGGATGTGGTTGGAATTACGTAGAAAGTGCTTCGAAGCATCTTGAATGTTGTTTGAATGTGGTTGGAATTACGTAGAAAGTGCTTCGAAGCACCTTTAATGTTGTTTGAATGTGGTTGGAACTACGTAGAAAGTGCTACGAAGCACCTTGAATGTTGTTTGAATGTGGTTGGAACTACGTAGAAAGTGCTACGAAGCACCTTGAATGTTGTTTGAATGTGGTTGGAATTACGTAGAAAATGCTACGAAGCAATCTGAATGTTGTTTGAATGTGGTTGGAATTACGTAGAAAGTGCTACGAAGCACCTTCAAATTTGTTTGAATGTGGTTGGAACTACGTAGAAAGTGCTACGAAGCACCTTGAATGTTGTTTGAATGTGGTTGGAATTACGTAGAAAATGCTACGAAGCAATCTGAATGTTGTTTGAATGTGGTTGGAATTACGTAGAAAGTGCTACGAAGCACCTTCAAATTTGTTTGAATGTGGTTGGAACTACGTAGAAAGTGCTACGAAGCACCTTGAATGTTGTTTGAATGTGGTTGGAATTACGTAGAAAATGCTACGAAGCACCTTGAATGTTGTTTGAATGTGGTTGGAATTACGTAGAAAATGCTACGAAGCAATCTGAATGTTGTTTGAATGTGGTTGGAATTACGTAGAAAGTGCTACGAAGCACCTTCAAATTTGTTTGAATGTGGTTGGAACTACGTAGAAAGTGCTACGAAGCACCTTGAATGTTGTTTGAATGTGGTTGGAACTACGTAGAAAGTGCTACGAAGCACCTTGAATGTTGTTTGAATGTGGTTGGAACTACGTAGAAAGTGCTACGAAGCACCTTGAATGTTGTTTGGATGTGGTTGGAACTACGTAGAAAGTGCTACGAAGCACCTTGAATGATGTTTGGATGTGGTTGGAACTACGTAGAAAGTGCTACGAAGCACCTTGAATGTTGTTTGGATGTGGTTGGAACTACGTAGAAAGTGCTACGAAGCACCTTGAATGTTGTTTGAATGTGGTTGGAACTACGTAGAAAGTGCTAAGTAGCACCTTGAATGTTGTTTGAATGTGGTTGGAACTACGTAGAAAGTGCTACGAAGCACCTTGAATGTTGTTTGAATGTGGTTGGAATTACGTAGAAAGTGCTAAGTAGCACCTTGAATGTTGTTTGAATGTGGTTGGAACTACGTAGAAAGTGCTACGAAGCACCTTGAATGTTGTTTGAATGTGGTTGGAATTACGTAGAAAATGCTACGAAGCAATCTGAATGTTGTTTGAATGTGGTTGGAATTACGTAGAAAGTGCTACGAAGCACCTTCAAATTTGTTTGAATGTGGTTGGAACTACGTAGAAAGTGCTACGAAGCACCTTGAATGTTGTTTGAATGTGGTTGGAACTACGTAGAAAGTGCTACGAAGCACCTTGAATGTTGTTTGAATGTGGTTGGAATTACGTAGAAAATGCTACGAAGCAATCTGAATGTTGTTTGAATGTGGTTGGAATTACGTAGAAAGTGCTACGAAGCACCTTGAATGTTGTTTGGATGTGGTTGGAACTACGTAGAAAGTGCTACGAAGCACCTTGAATGATGTTTGGATGTGGTTGGAACTACGTAGAAAGTGCTACGAAGCACCTTGAATGTTGTTTGAATGTGGTTGGAACTACGTAGAAAGTGCTACGAAGCACCTTGAATGTTGTTTGAATGTGGTTGGAACTACGTAGAAAGTGCTACGAAGCACCTTGAATGTTGTTTGAATGTGGTTGGAATTACGTAGAAAATGCTACGAAGCAATCTGAATGTTGTTTGAATGTGGTTGGAATTACGTAGAAAGTGCTACGAAGCACCTTCAAATTTGTTTGAATGTGGTTGGAACTACGTAGAAAGTGCTACGAAGCACCTTGAATGTTGTTTGAATGTGGTTGGAACTACGTAGAAAGTGCTACGAAGCACCTTGAATGTTGTTTGAATGTGGTTGGAATTACGTAGAAAATGCTACGAAGCAATCTGAATGTTGTTTGAATGTGGTTGGAATTACGTAGAAAGTGCTACGAAGCACCTTCAAATTTGTTTGAATGTGGTTGGAACTACGTAGAAAGTGCTACGAAGCACCTTGAATGTTGTTTGAATGTGGTTGGAACTACGTAGAAAGTGCTACGAAGCACCTTGAATGTTGTTTGAATGTGGTTGGAACTACGTAGAAAGTGCTACGAAGCACCTTGAATGTTGTTTGGATGTGGTTGGAACTACGTAGAAAGTGCTACGAAGCACCTTGAATGATGTTTGGATGTGGTTGGAACTACGTAGAAAGTGCTACGAAGCACCTTGAATGTTGTTTGAATGTGGTTGGAACTACGTAGAAAGTGCTACGAAGCACCTTGAATGTTGTTTGAATGTGGTTGGAATTACGTAGAAAGTGCTACGAAGCACCTTCAAATTTGTTTGAATGTGGTTGGAACTACGTAGAAAGTGCTACGAAGCACCTTGAATGTTGTTTGAATGTGGTTGGAACTACGTAGAAAGTGCTACGAAGCACCTTGAATGTTGTTTGAATGTGGTTGGAATTACGTAGAAAGTGCTAAGTAGCACCTTGAATGTTGTTTGAATGTGGTTGGAACTACGTAGAAAGTGCTACGAAGCACCTTGAATGTTGTTTGAATGTGGTTGGAATTACGTAGAAAATGCTACGAAGCAATCTGAATGTTGTTTGAATGTGGTTGGAATTACGTAGAAAGTGCTACGAAGCACCTTCAAATTTGTTTGAATGTGGTTGGAACTACGTAGAAAGTGCTACGAAGCACCTTGAATGTTGTTTGAATGTGGTTGGAACTACGTAGAAAGTGCTACGAAGCACCTTGAATGTTGTTTGAATGTGGTTGGAACTACGTAGAAAGTGCTACGAAGCACCTTGAATGTTGTTTGGATGTGGTTGGAACTACGTAGAAAGTGCTACGAAGCACCTTGAATGATGTTTGGATGTGGTTGGAACTACGTAGAAAGTGCTACGAAGCACCTTGAATGTTGTTTGAATGTGGTTGGAACTACGTAGAAAGTGCTACGAAGCACCTTGAATGTTGTTTGAATGTGGTTGGAATTACGTAGAAAGTGCTAAGTAGCACCTTGAATGTTGTTTGAATGTGGTTGGAACTACGTAGAAAGTGCTACGAAGCACCTTGAATGTTGTTTGAATGTGGTTGGAATTACGTAGAAAATGCTACGAAGCAATCTGAATGTTGTTTGAATGTGGTTGGAATTACGTAGAAAGTGCTACGAAGCACCTTCAAATTTGTTTGAATGTGGTTGGAACTACGTAGAAAGTGCTACGAAGCACCTTGAATGTTGTTTGAATGTGGTTGGAACTACGTAGAAAGTGCTACGAAGCACCTTGAATGTTGTTTGAATGTGGTTGGAACTACGTAGAAAGTGCTACGAAGCACCTTGAATGTTGTTTGGATGTGGTTGGAACTACGTAGAAAGTGCTACGAAGCACCTTGAATGATGTTTGGATGTGGTTGGAACTACGTAGAAAGTGCTACGAAGCACCTTGAATGTTGTTTGAATGTGGTTGGAACTACGTAGAAAGTGCTACGAAGCACCTTGAATGTTGTTTGGATGTGGTTGGAACTACGTAGAAAGTGCTACGAAGCACCTTGAATGTTGTTTGAATGTGGTTGGAACTACGTAGAAAGTGCTACGAAGCACCTTGAATGTTGTTTGAATGTGGTTGGAACTACGTAGAAACTGCTTCGAAGCACCTTAGAAAGTGCTTGAATGTGTTTGGAAGTACGTAGAAACTGCTTCGAAGCACCTTAGAAAGTGTTTGAGTGTGTTTGGAAGTACTCAGAAACTGCTTAGAAGCACCTTAGAAGGTGTTTGAGTGTGTTTGGAAGTACGTAGAAAGTGCTACGAAGCACCTTGAATGTTGTTTGAATGTGGTTGGAATTACGTAGAAAGTGCTAAGTAGCACCTTGAATGTTGTTTGAATGTGGTTGGAACTACGTAGAAAGTGCTACGAAGCACTCTGAATGTTGTTTGAATGTGGTTGGAACTACGTAGAAAGTGCTACGAAGCACTCTGAATGTTGTTTGAATGTGGTTGGAACTACGTAGAAAGTGCTACGAAGCACCTTGAATGTTGTTTGAATGTGGTTGGAACTACGTAGAAAGTGCTACGAAGCACCTTCAAATTTGTTTGAATGTGGTTGGAACTACGTAGAAAGTGCTACGAAGCACCTTGAATGATGTTTGGATGTGGTTGGAACTACGTAGAAAGTGCTACGAAGCACCTTGAATGTTGTTTGAATGTGGTTGGAACTACGTAGAAAGTGCTACGAAGCACCTTGAATGTTGTTTGAATGTGGTTGGAATTACGTAGAAAGTGCTAAGTAGCACCTTGAATGTTGTTTGAATGTGGTTGGAACTACGTAGAAAGTGCTACGAAGCACTCTGAATGTTGTTTGAATGTGGTTGGAACTACGTAGAAAGTGCTACGAAGCACCTTGAATGTTGTTTGAATGTGGTTGGAACTACGTAGAAAGTGCTACGAAGCACCTTGAATGATGTTTGGATGTGGTTGGAACTACGTAGAAAGTGCTACGAAGCACCTTGAATGATGTTTGGATGTGGTTGGAATTACGCAGAAAGTGCTAAGTAGCACCTTGAATGTTGTTTGAATGTGGTTGGAACTACGTAGAAAGTGCTACGAAGCACTCTGAATGTTGTTTGAATGTGGTTGGAACTACGTAGAAAGTGCTACGAAGCATCTTGAATGATGTTTGGATGTGGTTGGAATTACGCAGAAAGTGCTAAGTAGCACCTTGAATGTTGTTTGAATGTGGTTGGAACTAGGTAGAAAGTGCTACGAAGCACCTTGAATGTTGTTTGAATGTGGTTGGAACTACGTAGAAAGTGCTACGAAGCACCTTGAATGTTGTTTGGATGTGGTTGGAACTACGTAGAAAGTGCTACGAAGCACCTTGAATGATGTTTGGATGTGGTTGGAACTACGTAGAAAGTGCTACGAAGCACCTTGAATGATGTTTGGATGTGGTTGGAATTACGCAGAAAGTGCTAAGTAGCACCTTGAATGTTGTTTGAATGTGGTTGGAACTACGTAGAAAGTGCTACGAAGCACTCTGAATGTTGTTTGAATGTGGTTGGAACTACGTAGAAAGTGCTACGAAGCACCTTGAATGATGTTTGGATGTGGTTGGAATTACGCAGAAAGTGCTAAGTAGCACCTTGAATGTTGTTTGAATGTGGTTGGAACTACGTAGAAAGTGCTACGAAGCACCTTGAATGTTGTTTGAATGTGGTTGGAACTACGTAGAAAGTGCTACGAAGCACCTTGAATGTTGTTTGGATGTGGTTGGAACTACGTAGAAAGTGCTACGAAGCACCTTGAATGATGTTTGGATGTGGTTGGAACTACGTAGAAAGTGCTACGAAGCACCTTGAATGATGTTTGGATGTGGTTGGAATTACGCAGAAAGTGCTAAGTAGCACCTTGAATGTTGTTTGAATGTGGTTGGAACTACGTAGAAAGTGCTACGAAGCACCTTGAATGTTGTTTGAATGTGGTTGGAACTACGTAGAAAGTGCTACGAAGCACCTTGAATGTTGTTTGAATGTGGTTGGAACTACGTAGAAAGTGCTACGAAGCACCTTGAATGATGTTTGGATGTGGTTGGAATTACGTAGAAAGTGCTTCGAAGCACCTTAAATGTTGTTTGGATTTGGTTGGAATTACGTAGAAAGTGCTTCGAAGCACCTTAAATGTTGTTTGGATGTGCTTGGAATTACGTAGAAAGTGCTTCGAAGCACCTTGAATGTTGTTTGGATGTGGTTGGAATTACGTAGAAAGTGCTTCGAAGCACCTTGAATGTTGTTTGGATGTGGTTGGAATTACGTAGAAAGTGCTTCGAAGCACCTTGAATGTTGTTTGGATGTGGTTGGAATTACGTAGAAAGTGCTTCGAAGCACCTTAAATGTTGTTTGGATGTGGTTGGAATTACGTAGAAAGTGCTTCGAAGCACATTGAATGTTGCTTGGATGTGGTTGGAATTACGTAGAAAGTGCTTCGGAACACCTTGAATGTTGTTTGGATGTGGTTGGAATTACGTAGAAAGTGCTTCGAAGCACCTTGATTGTTGTTTGGATGTGGTTGGAATTACGTAGAAAGTGCTTCGAAGCACCTAAAATGTTGTTTGGATGTGGTTGGAATGACGAACGAAGTGCTTCGAAGCACCTTAGAAGTTGTTTGGATGTGGTTGGAATGACGAACAAAGTGCTTCTTAGCACCTTAGAAGTTGTTTGGATGTGGTAAGAATTACGAACAAAGTGCTTCGAAGCTCCTTGAAAGTTGTTTGGACGTGGTAAGAATTACGTACAAAGTGCTTCCAAGCACCTTTGAAGATGTTTCTATGTTGTTGGAATTACGCAAAAAGTGCTTCCAAGCACCAAAGTTGTTGAGTGTGGTTGAAATTACGTTAAAAGTGCTCTAGAGCAGCTTAAAAGTTGTTTTGGTTTGTTTCAAATTACTTAAAAAGTGCTCTAGAGCAGCTTAAAAGTGATTTTGTTTGGTTGGAATTACGTAAAAAGTGCTCTAGCGCAGCTTAAAAGTGATTTGGTTTGGTTGAAATAACGTAAGAAAAGCTCTAGAGCAGCTTCAAAGTGTTTTGGTTTGGTTGAAATAACGTAAAAAGTGCTCTAGAACAGCATCAAAACTGTTTTGGTTTGGTTGAAATTTCGTAAAAACTGCTCTAGAGCAGCTTCAAAGTTATTTTGGTTTGGTTGAAATAACGTAAAAAAAGCTCTAGAGCAGCTTCAAAGTGTTTTGGTTTTGTTGAAATAACGTAAAAAGTGCTCTAGAGCAGCTTAAAAGTGATTTGGTTTGGTTGAAATTACATAAAAAGTGCTCTAGAGCAGCTTAAAAGTGATTTGGTTTGGTTGAAATTACGTTAAAAGTGCTCTAGAGCTGCTTAAAAGTTGTTTTGGTTTGGTTGAAATTACGTAAAAAGTGATCTAGAGCAGCTTAAAAGTTGTTTTGGATTGGTTGAAATTACGTAAAAACTGCTCTAGAGCAGCTTCAAAGTTGTTTTGGTTTGGTTGAAATTACGTAAAAAGTGCTCTAGAGCAGCTTCAACGTTGTTTTGGTTTCACTCCCAAGTACTTGAAAACACCAAAAATGTACTTTGGAGATGCTGGAAAATCACTCCCAAGTGCTTGGAAACACCGAAAATGTACTTTGGAGATGCTGGAAAATCACTCCCAAGCTCTTGGAAACACCGATAATGTACTTTGGAGATGCTGGAAAATCACTCCCAAGCTCTTGGAAACACCGATAATGTACTTTGGAGATGCTGGAAAATCACTCCCAAGCTCTTGGAAACACCGAAGATGCTCGTTGGATGCCTTCAAAAAGACCAAAATAGCTAGGCGAAGTGCTAAGAGAAATGCCTAGCTCGATAGCTAAATTCGGACCGAAACACCGAAAATGCTCTTTTTCTGAAAAAACCTCCAACTTTAAACGTGAATAGCTCGAAAACTAGAAGAGATAAAAGGACGCCGTTGGTACCAAAAGAAAGGAAATTTGACGTAGAATCGTCAACATGGGGGTCAGATTCGACGTAGGTCGAAAGGCAAAAAAGTTATGAGCGCGCAAAGATGGGCATTTTTGACGTTTTTTTTCTAGGAACGCCATTTAGGTCCAAAATAAAAGTTCGAGCTAGCGACTTGTGATGTATGGCAAAGTTGCAGAAAAAAACTTGCGCAACATTTTTGGTCATGCGACATTTTGCGCTCAGAGTCTACCTTTAAACGCTACGCGACCTTGAAATTTTTTCCTCCCATACAAAATCTCTAAGTTAGCCGTATTTCTGAGAAAAACGTGTGATCGACCACGAGCAATCGGCTTGCAATGTATGGCAAAGTAGTAGATCTTGACAAAATACAACTTTAATTGTTCCACGGCTACAATGTCGGACGCTTGCTACTACCCTTAAATGTAGTTTGAAAGTTTGAAACGCGTTAACGTGCCACAAGTTGTCAAGGTCGTACCATCGAAACGGTAACAGATACCGCTTGACATTGTTCCAAAAAGTTGTAGCGCATCTTAAGGACAAACTTTCGTTCTTTTAAGTCAATGACCTACAAGGATAGCAAATGGTCTTTTTTACCCTTAATATGCAACCCAAATTGGAAAAATTTCAGTTTTGTGCAAAAATCGCGTGCAACACAGTAAAATATGGACTTAAAGTGCTTCCAAAAATATAGAGTGTGACAAATTGAACCATTTTTCCACTGGCTTTTGCTGCGCCAGACAAATCTTTCTGCCTCTTACAGCTCTTTCAATATTGCAACTTTTTTTTTAATTCTGGTTGCACAGGGCTCAGCAGCCAAACGGTGCAAGCTAGCGCCCAGCAAACGTCAGCGAAATTGTAGGATATTGGTTGGTGGTTGGCGAGAATTACGAACAAAGTGCTTCGAAGCACCTTGAATGTTGTTTGGATGTGGTTGGAATTACGTAGAAAGTGCTTCGAAGCACCTTGAATGTTGTTTGGATGTGGTTGGAATTACGTAGAAAGTGCTTCGAAGCACCTTGAATGTTGTTTGGATGTGGTTGGAATTACGTAGAAAGTGCTTCGAAGCACCTTGAATGTTGTTTGGATGTGGTTGTAATTACGTAGAAAGTGCTTCGGAACACCTTGAATGTTGTTTGGATGTGGTTGGAATTACGTAGAAAGTGCTTCGAAGCACCTTGAATGTTGTTTGGATGTGGTTGGAATTACGTAGAAAGTGCTTCGAAGCACCAAAAATGTTGTTTGGATGTGGTTGGAATTACGTAGAAAGTGCTTCGAAGCACCTAAAATGTTGTTTGGATGTGGTTGGAATGACGAACAAAGTGCTTCGAAGCACCTTAGAAGTTGTTTGGATGTGGTTTGAATTACGAACAAAGTGCTTCGAAGCACCTTGAAAGTTGTTTGAACGTGGTTGAAATTACGAACAAAGTGCTTCGAAGCACCTTGAAAGTTGTTTGGACGTGGTTGGAATTACGAACAAAGTGCTTCGAAAATGCTCTTTTTCTGAAAAAACCTGCAACTTTAAACGTGAATATCTCGAAAACTAGAAGAGCTAGAAGGTCGCCGTAGGTACCAAAAAAAAGGAAATTTAACGGGGTACTCTCGACATGTGGGTCAAATTTAAGATCGGACGTAAGGAAAAAAAGTTATGATTGTTCAAAGATAGGCATTTTTTGACGTTTTTTCAATGCAAAATTGCTGATTTCAAGTAGTTTGTTCCAAGTTAAGCACAAAAATAAGCAGGTTTTGTTAACTTCTACATATTAAGACAAAAAGATCTTGCAAAAAGCACAAAACTTGCTTCCAAGTACCTTGAAAGTTGTTTGGACGTGGTTGGAATTGCGAACAAAGTGCTTCGAAGTACCTTGAAAGTTGTTTGGACGCGGTTGGAATTACGAACAAAGTGCTTCGAAGTACCTTGAAAGTTGTTTGGATGTGGTTGGAATTACGAACAAAGTGCTTCGAAGCACCTTGAAAGTTGTTTGGACGTGGTTGGAATTACGAACAAAGTGCTTCGAAGTACCTTGAAAGTTGTTTGGACGTGGTTGGAATTACGAACAAAGTGCTTCGAAGCACCTTGAATGTTGTTTGGATGTGGTTGTAATTACGTAGAAAGTGCTTCGGAACACCTTGAATGTTGTTTGGATGTGGTTGGAATTACGTAGAAAGTGCTTCGAAGCACCTTGAATGTTGTTTGGATGTGGTTGGAATTACGTAGAAAGTGCTTCGAAGCACCAAAAATGTTGTTTGGATGTGGTTGGAATTACGTAGAAAGTGCTTCGAAGCACCTTTGAAGATGTTTCTATGTTGTTGGAATTACGCAAAAAGTGCTTCCAAGCACCAAAGTTGTTGAGTGTGGTTGAAATTACGTAAAAAGTGCTCTAGAGCAGCTTAAAAGTTGTTTTGGTTTGGTTGAAATTACTTAAAAAGTGCTCTAGAG
This sequence comes from Anopheles coustani, assembly GCF_943734705.1. NCBI lineage: Eukaryota > Metazoa > Arthropoda > Insecta > Diptera > Culicidae > Anopheles > Anopheles coustani. The sequence goes on from NW_026525389.1 coordinate 148,823, forward strand.
CAGCTTAAAAGTGGTTTTGGTTTGGTTGAAATTACGTAAAAAGTGCTCTAGAGCAGCTTAAAAGTTGTTTTGGGTTGGTTGAAATGTCGTAAAAAGTGCTCTAGAGCAGCTTAAAAGTGATTTTTTTTGGTTGGAATTACGTAAAAAGTGCTCTAGCGCAGCTTAAAAGTGATTTGGTTTGGTTGAAATTACTTAAAAAGTGCTCTAGAGCAGCTTAAAAGTGTTTTGGTTTGGTTGAAATAACGTAAAAAGTGCTCTAGAACAGCATCAAAACTGTTTTGGTTGAAATTACGTAAAAAGTGCTCTAGAGCAGCTTCAAAGTTGTTTTGGTTTGGTTGAAATAACGTAAAAAAAGCTCTAGAGCAGCTTCAAAGTGTTTTGGTTTTGTTGAAATAACGTAAAAAGTGCTCTAGAGCAGCTTAAAAGTGATTTGGTTTGGTTGAAATTACATAAAAAGTGCTCTAGAGCAGCTTAAAAGTGATTTGGTTTGGTTGAAATTACTTTAAAAGTGCTCTAGAGCTGCTTAAAAGTTGTTTTGGTTTGGTTGAAATTACGTAAAAAGTGCTCTAGAGCAGCTTAAAAGTGATTTGGTTTGGTTGAAATTACGTAAAAAGTGCTCTAGAGCAGCTTAAAAGTTGTTTTGGTTTGGTTGAAATAACGTAAAAAAGTGCTCTAGAGCAGCTTCAAAGTGTTTTTATTTTTTGAAATAACGTAAAAAGTGCTCTAGAGCAGCTTAAAAGTGATTTGGTTTGGTTGAAATTACATAAAAAGTGCTCTAGAGCAGCTTAAAAGTGATTTGGTTTGGTTGAAATTACGTAAAAAGTGCTCTAGAGCTGCTTAAAAGTTGTTTTGGTTTGGTTGAAATTACGTAAAAAGTGCTCTAGAGCAGCTTAAAAGTGATTTGGTTTGGTTGAAATTACGTAAAAAGTGCTCTAGAGCAGCTTCAAAGTTGTTTTGGTTTGGTTGAAATTACGTAAAAAGTGCTCTAGAGCAGCTTCAACGTTGTTTTGGTTTCACTCCCAAGTACTTGAAAACACCGAAAATGTACTTCGGAGATGCTTGAAAATCACTCCCAAGTACTTGGAAACACCGAAAATGTACTTTGGAGATGCTGGAAAATCACTCCCAAGCTCTTGGAAACACCGATAATGTACTTTGGAGATGCTGGAAAATCACTCCCAAGCTCTTGGAAACACCGAAGATGCTCGTTGGATGCCTTCAAAAAGACCAAAATAGCTAGGCGAAGTGCTAAGAGAAATGCCTAGCTCGAAAGCTAAATTCGGACCGAAACACCGAAAATGCTCTTTTTCTGAAAAAACCTCCAACTTTAAACGTGAATAGCTCGAAAACTAGAAGAGATAAAAGGACGCCGTTGGTACTTAAAGAAAGGAAATTTGACGTAGAATCGTCAACATGGGAGTCAGATTCGACGTAGGACGAAAGGCAAAAAAGTTATGAGCGTTCAAAGATGGGCATTTTTGACGATTTTTTTCTAGGAACGCCATTTAGGTCCAAAATAAAAGTTCGAGCTAGCGACTTGTGATGTATGGCGAAGTTGTAGAAAAAAACTTGCGCAACATTTTTGGTCATGCGACATTTTGCGCTCAGAGTCTACCTTTAGGCGCTACGCGACCTTGAAATTTTTTCCTCCCATACAAAATCTCTAAGTTAGCCGTATTTCTGAGAAAAACGTGTGATCGACCACGAGCAATCGGCTTGCAATGTATGGCAAAGTTGTAGATCTTGGCAAAATACAACTTTAATTGTTCAACGGCTACAATGTCGGACGCTTGCTTCTACCCTTAAATGTAGTTTGAAAGTTTGAAACGCGTTAACGTGCCGCAAGTTGTCAAGGTCGTACCATCGAAACGGTAACAGATACCGCTTGACATTGTTCCAAAAAGTTGTAGCGCATCTTAAGGACAAACTTTCGTTCTTTTAAGTCAATGACCTACAAGGATAGCAAATGGTCTTTTTTACCCTTAATATGCAACCCAAATTGGAAAAATTTCAGTTTTGTGCAAAAATCGCGTGCAACACAGTAAAATATGGACTTAAAGTGCTTCCAAAAATATAGAGTGTGACAAATTGAACCATTTTTCCACTGGCTTTTGCTGCGCCAGACAAATCTTTCTGCCTCTTACAGCTCTTTCAATATTGCAACTTTTTTTTTAAATCTGGTTGCACAGGGCTCAGCAGCCAAACGGTGCAAGCTAGCGCCCAGCAAACGTAAGCGAAATTGTAGGATATTGGTTGGTGGTTGGCAAGAATTACGAACAAAGTGCTTCGAAGCACCTTGAATGTTGTTTGGATGTGGTTGGAATTACGTAGAAAGTGCTTCGAAGCACCTTGAATGTTGTTTGGATGTGGTTGGAATTACGTAGAAAGTGCTTCGAAGCACCTTGAATGTTGTTTGGATGTGGTTGGAATTACGTAGAAAGTGCTTCGAAGCACCTTGAATGTTGTTTGGATGTGGTTGGAATTACGTAGAAAGTGCTTCGGAACACCTTGAATGTTGTTTGGATGTGGTTGGAATTACGTAGAAAGTGCTTCGAAGCACCTTGAATGTTGTTTGGATGTGGTTGGAATTACGTAGAAAGTGCTTCGAAGCACCAAAAATGTTGTTTGGATGTGGTTGGAATTACGTAGAAAGTGCTTCGAAGCACCTAAAATGTTGTTTGGATGTGGTTGGAATTACGTAGAAAGTGCTTCGAAGCACCTAAAATGTTGTTTGGATGTGGTTGGAATGACGAACAAAGTACTTCGAAGCACCTTAGAAGTTGTTTGGATGTGGTAGGAATTACGAACAAAGTGCTTCGAAGCACCTTGAAAGTTGTTTGAACGTGGTTGAAATTACGAACAAAGTGCTTCGAAGCACCTTGAAAGTTGTTTGGACGTGGTTGGAATTACGAACAAAGTGCTTCGAAAATGCTCTTTTTCTGAAAAAACCTGCAACTTTAAACGTGAATATCTCGAAAACTAGAAGAGCTAGAAGGTCGCCGTAGGTACCAAAAAAAAGGAAATTTAACGGGGTACTCTCGACATGTGGGTCAAATTTAAGATCGGACGTAAGGAAAAAAAGTTATGATTGTTCAAAGATAGGCATTTTTTGACGTTTTTTTCAATGCAAAATTGCTGATTTCAAGTAGTTTGTTCCAAGTTAAGCACAAAAATAAGCAGGTTTTGTTAACTTCTACATATTAAGACAAAAAGATCTTGCAAAAAGCACAAAACTTGCTTCCAAGTACCTTGAAAGTTGTTTGGACGTGGTTGGAATTGCGAACAAAGTGCTTCGAAGTACCTTGAAAGTTGTTTGGACGCGGTTGGAATTACGAACAAAGTGCTTCGAAGTACCTTGAAAGTTGTTTGGATGTGGTTGGAATTACGAACAAAGTGCTTCGAAGCACCTTGAAAGTTGTTTGGACGTGGTTGGAATTACGAACAAAGTGCTTCGAAGTACCTTGAAAGTTGTTTGGACGTGGTTGGAATTACGAACAAAGTGCTTCGAAGCACCTTGAATGTTGTTTGGATGTGGTTGTAATTACGTAGAAAGTGCTTCGGAACACCTTGAATGTTGTTTGGATGTGGTTGGAATAACGTAGAAAGTGCTTCGAAGCACCTTGATTGTTGTTTGGATGTGGTTGGAATTACGTAGAAAGTGCTTCGAAGCACCAAAAATGTTGTTTGGATGTGGTTGGAATTACGTAGAAAGTGCTTCGAAGCACCTTTGAAGATGTTTCTATGTTGTTGGAATTACGCAAAAAGTGCTTCCAAGCACCAAAGTTGTTGAGTGTGGTTGAAATTACGTAAAAAGTGCTCTAGAGCAGCTTAAAAGTTGTTTTGGTTTGGTTGAAATTACTTAAAAAGTGCTCTAGAGCAGCTTAAAAGTGGTTTTGGTTTGGTTGAAATTACGTAAAAAGTGCTCTAGAGCAGCTTAAAAGTTGTTTTGGGTTGGTTAAAATGTCGTAAAAAGTGCTCTAGAGCAGCTTAAAAGTGAATTTGTTTGGTTGGAATTACGTAAAAAGTGCTCTAGCGCAGCTTAAAAGTGATTTGGTTTGGTTGAAATTACTTAAAAAGTGCTCTAGAGCAGCTTAAAAGTGTTTTGGTTTGGTTGAAATAACGTAAAAAGTGCTCTAGAACAGCATCAAAACTGTTTTGGTTGAAATTACGTAAAAACTGCTCTAGAGCAGCTTCAAAGTTGTTTTGGTTTGGTTGAAATAACGTAAAAAAAGCTCTAGAGCAGCTTCAAAGTGTTTTGGTTTTGTTGAAATAACGTAAAAAGTGCTCTAGAGCAGCTTAAAAGTGATTTGGTTTGGTTGAAATTACATAAAAAGTGCTCTAGAGCAGCTTAAAAGTGATTTGGTTTGGTTGAAATTACGTAAAAAGTGCTCTAGAGCAGTTTCAAAGTTGTTTTGGTTTGGTTGAAATTACGTAAAAAGTGCTCTAGAGCAGCTTAAAAGTGATTTGGTTTGGTTGAAATTACGTAAAAAGTGCTCTAGAGCAGCTTCAAAGTTGTTTTGGTTTGGTTGAAATAACGTAAAAAAAGCTCTAGAGCAGCTTCAAAGTGTTTTGGTTTTGTTGAAATAACGTAAAAAGTGCTCTAGAGCAGCTTAAAAGTGATTTGGTTTGGTTGAAATTACAAAAAAAGTGCTCTAGAGCAGCTTAAAAGTGATTTGGTTTGGTTGAAATTACGTTAAAAGTGCTCTAGAGCAGTTTTAAAGTTGTTTTGGTTTGGTTGAAATTACGTAAAAAGTGCTCTAGAGCAGCTTAAAAGTGATTTGGTTTGGTTGAAATTACGTAAAAAGTGCTCTAGAGCAGCTTCAAAGTTGTTTTGGTTTGGTTGAAATTACGTAAAAAGTGCTCTAGAGCAGCTTCAAAGTTGTTTTGGTTTCACTCCCAAGTACTTGAAAACACCGAAAATGTACTTCGGAGATGCTTGAAAATCACTCCCAAGTACTTGGAAACACCGAAAATGTACTTTGGAGATGCTGGAAAATCACTCCCAAGCTCTTGGAAACACCGATAATGTACTTTGGAGATGCTGGAAAATCACTCCCAAGCTCTTGGAAACACCGAAGATGCTCGTTGGATGCCTTCAAAAAGACCAAAATAGCTAGGCGAAGTGCTAAGAGAAATGCCTAGCTCGATAGCTAAATTCGGACCGAAACACCGAAAATGCTCTTTTTCTGAAAAAACCTCCAACTTTAAACGTGAATAGCTCGGAAACTAGAAGAGATAAATGGTCGCCGTTGGTACCAAAAGAAAGGAAATTTGACGTAGTACCGCCATTATGGGGGTCAGATTCGACGTAGGACGAAAGGCAAAAAAGTTATGAGCGTTCAAAGATGGGCATTTTTGACGTTTTTTTTCTAGGAACGCCATTTAGGTCCAAAATAAAAGTTCGAGCTAGCGACTTGTGATGTATGGCGAAGTTGTAGAAAAAAACTTGTGCAACATTTTTGGTAATGTGACATTTTTTGCTCAGAGTTTTCCTTAAGGCGCTTCACGACCTTGAAATTTTTTGCTCCCATACAAAATCTCTAAGTTAGCCGTATTTCTGAGAAAAACTTGTGATTCGACACGAGCAATCGGCTTGCAGTGTATGGCAAAGTTGTAGATCTTGGCAAAACACAACTTTAAATGTTCCACGGCTACAATGTCGGACACTTGCTTCTACCCTTAAATGTAGTTTGAAAGTTTGAAACGCGTTAACGTGCCACAAGTTGTCAAGGTCGTACCATCGAAACGGTAACAGATACCGCTTGACATTGTTCCAAAAAGTTGTAGCGCATCTTAAGGACAAACTTTCGTTCTTTTAAGTCAATGACCTACAAGGATAGCAAATGGTCTTTTTTACCCTTAATATGCAACCCAAATTGGAAAAATTTCAGTTTTGTGCAAAAATCGCGTGCAACACAGTAAAATATGGACTTAAAGTGCTTCCAAAAATATAGAGTGTGACAAATTGAACCATTTTTCCACTGGCTTTTGCTGCGCCAGACAAATCTTTCTGCCTCTTACAGCTCTTTCAATATTGCAACTTTTTTTTTAAATCTGGTTGCACAGGGCTCAGCAGCCAAACGGTGCAAGCTAGCGCCCAGCAAACGTCAGCGAAATTGTAGGATATTGGTTGGTGGTTGGCGAGAATTACGAACAAAGTGCTTCGAAGCACCTTGAATGTTGTTTGGATGCGGTTGGAATTACGTAGAAAGTGCTTGGAAGCACCTTGAATGTTGTTTGGATGTGGTTGGAATTACGTAGAAAGTGCTTCGAAGCACCTTGAATGTTGTTTGGATGTGGTTGGAATTACGTAGAAAGTGCTTCGAAGCACCTTGAATGTTGTTTGGATGTGGTTGGAATTACGTAGAAAGTGCTTCGAAGCACCTTGAATGTTGTTTGGATGTGGTTGGAATTACGTAGAAAGTGCTTCGAAGCACCTTGAATGTTGTTTGGATGTGGTTGTAATTACGTAGAAAGTGCTTCGGAACACCTTGAATGTTGTTTGGATGTGGTTGGAATTACGTAGAAAGTGCTTCGAAGCACCTTGATTGTTGTTTGGATGTGGTTGGAATTACGTAGAAAGTGCTTCGAAGCACCAAAAATGTTGTTTGGATGTGGTTGGAATTACGTAGAAAGTGCTTCGAAGCACCTAAAATGTTGTTTGGATGTGGTTGGAATGACGAACAAAGTGCTTCGAAGCACCTTAGAAGTTGTTTGGATGTGGTTTGAATTACGAACAAAGTGCTTCGAAGCACCTTGAAAGTTGTTTGAACGTGGTTGAAATTACGAACAAAGTGCTTCGAAGCACCTTGAAAGTTGTTTGGACGTGGTTGGAATTACGAACAAAGTGCTTCGAAAATGCTCTTTTTCTGAAAAAACCTGCAACTTTAAACGTGAATATCTCGAAAACTAGAAGAGCTAGAAGGTCGCCGTAGGTACCAAAAAAAAGGAAATTTAACGGGGTACTCTCGACATGTGGGTCAAATTTAAGATCGGACGTGAGGAAAAAAAGTTATGATTGTTCAAAGATAGGCATTTTTTGACGTTTTTTCAATGCAAAATTGCTGATTTCAAGTAGTTTGTTCCAAGTTAAGCACAAAAATAAGCAGGTTTTGTTAACTTCTACATATTAAGACAAAAAGATCTTGCAAAAAGCACAAAACTTGCTTCCAAGTACCTTGAAAGTTGTTTGGACGTGGTTGGAATTGCGAACAAAGTGCTTCGAAGTACCTTGAAAGTTGTTTGGACGCGGTTGGAATTACGAACAAAGTGCTTCGAAGTACCTTGAAAGTTGTTTGGATGTGGTTGGAATTACGAACAAAGTGCTTCGAAGCACCTTGAAAGTTGTTTGGACGTGGTTGGAATTACGAACAAAGTGCTTCGAAGTACCTTGAAAGTTGTTTGGACGTGGTTGGAATTACGAACAAAGTGCTTCGAAGCACCTTGAATGTTGTTTGGATGTGGTTGTAATTACGTAGAAAGTGCTTCGGAACACCTTGAATGTTGTTTGGATGTGGTTGGAATTACGTAGAAAGTGCTTCGAAGCACCTTGAATGTTATTTGGATGTGGTTGGAATTACGTAGAAAGTGCTTCGAAGCACCAAAAATGTTGTTTAGATGTGGTTGGAATTACGTAGAAAGTGCTTCGAAGCACCTTTGAAGATGTTTCTATGTTGTTGGAATTACGCAAAAAGTGCTTCGAAGCACCAAAGTTGTTGAGTGTGGTTGAAATTACGTAAAAAGTGCTCTAGAGCAGCTTAAAAGTTGTTTTGGTTTGGTTGAAATTACTTAAAAAGTGCTCTAGAGCAGCTTAAAAGTGGTTTTGGTTTGGTTGAAATTACGTAAAAAGTGCTCTAGAGCAGCTTAAAAGTTGTTTTTTTTGGTTGGAATTACGTAAAAAGTGCTCTAGCGCAGCTTAAAAGTGATTTGGTTTGGTTGAAATAACGTAAGAAAAGCTCTAGAGCAGCTTCAAAGTGTTTTGGTTTGGTTGAAATAACGTAAAAAGTGCTCTAGAACAGCATCAAAACTGTTTTGGTTGAAATTACGTAAAAACTGCTCTAGAGCAGCTTCAAAGTTGTTTTGGTTTGGTTGAAATAACGTAAAAAAAGCTCTAGAGCAGCTTCAAAGTGTTTTGGTTTTGTTGAAATAACGTAAAAAGTGCTCTAGAGCAGCTTAAAAGTGATTTGGTTTGGTTGAAATTACGTAAAAAGTGCTCTAGAGCAGTTTCAAAGTTGTTTTGGTTTGGTTGAAATTACGTAAAAAGTGCTCTAGAGCAGCTTAAAAGTGATTTGGTTTGGTTGAAATTACGTAAAAAGTGCTCTAGAGCAGCTTAAAAGTTGTTTTGGTTTGGTTGAAATAACGTAAAAAGTGCTCTAGAGCAGCTTCAAAGTTGTTTTTATTTTTTGAAATTACGTAAAAAGTGCTCTAGAGCAGCTTAAAAGTGATTTGGTTTGGTTGAAATTACTTAAAAAGTGCTCTAGAGCAGCTTAAAAGTGATTTGGTTTGGTTGAAATTACGTAAAAAGTGCTCTAGAGCAGTTTCAAAGTTGTTTTGGTTTGGTTGAAATTACGTAAAAAGTGCTCTAGAGCAGCTTAAAAGTGATTTGGTTTGGTTGAAATTACGTAAAATGTGCTCTAGAGCAGCTTCAAAGTTGTTTTGGTTTGGTTGAAATTACGTAAAAAGTGCTCTAGAGCAGCTTCAAAGTTGTTTTGGTTTCACTCCCAAGTACTTGGAAACACCGAAAATGTACTTTGGAGATGCTTGAAAATCACTCCCAAGTACTTGGAAACACCGAAAATGTACTTTGGAGATGCTGGAAAATCACTCCCAAGCTCTTGGAAACACCGATAATGTACTTTGGAGATGCTGGAAAATCACTCCCAAGCTCTTGGAAACACCGAAGATGCTCGTTGGATGCCTTCAAAAAGACCAAAATAGCTAGGCGAAGTGCTAAGAGAAATGCCTAGCTCGATAGCTAAATTCGGACCGAAACACCGAAAATGCTCTTTTTCTGGAAAAACCTCCAACTTTAAACGTGAATAGCTCGAAAACTAGAAGAGATAAAAGGACGCCGTTGGTACCAAAAAAAAGGAAATTTGACGTAGAATCGTCAACATGGGAGTCAGATTCGACGTAGGACGAAAGGCAAAAAAGTTATGAGCGTTCAAAGATGGGCATTTTTGACGTTTTTTTTCTAGGAACGCCATTTAGGTCCAAAATAAAAGTTCGAGCTAGCGACTTGTGATGTATGGCGAAGTTGTAGAAAAAAACTTGCGCAACATTTTTGGTCATGCGACATTTTGCGCTCAGAGTCTACCTTTAGGCGCTACGCGACCTTGAAATTTTTTCCTCCCATACAAAATCTCTAAGTTAGCCGTATTTCTGAGAAAAACGTGTGATCGACCACGAGCAATCGGCTTGCAATGTATGGCAAAGTAGTAGATCTTGACAAAATACAACTTTAATTGTTCCACGGCTACAATGTCGGACGCTTGCTACTACCCTTAAATGTAGTTTGAAAGTTTGAAACGCGTTAACGTGCCACAAGTTGTCAAGGTCGTACCATCGAAACGGTAACAGATACCGCTTGACATTGTTCCAAAAAGTTGTAGCGCATCTTAAGGACAAACTTTCGTTCTTTTAAGTCAATGACCTACAAGGATAGCAAATGGTCTTTTTTACCCTTAATATGCAACCCAAATTGGAAAAATTTCAGTTTTGTGCAAAAATCGCGTGCAACACAGTAAAATATGGACTTAAAGTGCTTCCAAAAATATAGAGTGTGACAAATTGAACCATTTTTCCACTGGCTTTTGCTGCGCCAGACAAATCTTTCTGCCTCTTACAGCTCTTTCAATATTGCAACTTTTTTTTTAAATCTGGTTGCACAGGGCTCAGCAGCCAAACGGTGCAAGCTAGCGCCCAGCAAACGTCAGCGAAATTGTAGGATATTGGTTGGTGGTTGGCGAGAATTACGAACAAAGTGCTTCGAAGCACCTTGAAAGTTGTTTGGATGTGGTTGGAATTACGTAGAAAGTGCTTCGAAGCACCTTGAATGTTGTTTGGATGTGGTTGGAATTACGTAGAAAGTGCTTCGAAGCACCTTGAATGTTGTTTGGATGTGGTTGGAATTACGTAGAAAGTGCTTCGAAGCACCTTGAATGTTGTTTGGATGTGGTTGGAATTACGTAGAAAGTGCTTCGAAGCACCTTGAATGTTGTTTGGATGTGGTTGTAATTACGTAGAAAGTGCTTCGGAACACCTTGAATGTTGTTTGGATGTGGTTGGAATAACGTAGAAAGTGCTTCGAAGCACCTTGATTGTTGTTTGGATGTGGTTGGAATTACGTAGAAAGTGCTTCGAAGCACCAAAAATGTTGTTTGGATGTGGTTGGAATTACGTAGAAAGTGCTTCGAAGCACCTAAAATGTTGTTTGGATGTGGTTGGAATGACGAACAAAGTACTTCGAAGCACCTTAGAAGTTGTTTGGATGTGGTAGGAATTACGAACAAAGTGCTTCGAAGCACCTTGAAAGTTGTTTGAACGTGGTTGAAATTACGAACAAAGTGCTTCGAAGCACCTTGAAAGTTGTTTGGACGTGGTTGGAATTACGAACAAAGTGCTTCGAAAATGCTCTTTTTCTGAAAAAACCTGCAACTTTAAACGTGAATATCTCGAAAACTAGAAGAGCTAGAAGGTCGCCGTAGGTACCAAAAAAAAGGAAATTTAACGGGGTACTCTCGACATGTGGGTCAAATTTAAGATCGGACGTGAGGAAAAAAAGTTATGATTGTTCAAAGATAGGCATTTTTTGACGTTTTTTCAATGCAAAATTGCTGATTTCAAGTAGTTTGTTCCAAGTTAAGCACAAAAATAAGCAGGTTTTGTTAACTTCTACATATTAAGACAAAAAGATCTTGCAAAAAGCACAAAACTTGCTTCCAAGTACCTTGAAAGTTGTTTGGACGTGGTTGGAATTGCGAACAAAGTGCTTCGAAGTACCTTGAAAGTTGTTTGGACGCGGTTGGAATTACGAACAAAGTGCTTCGAAGTACCTTGAAAGTTGTTTGGATGTGGTTGGAATTACGAACAAAGTGCTTCGAAGCACCTTGAAAGTTGTTTGGACGTGGTTGGAATTACGAACAAAGTGCTTCGAAGTACCTTGAAAGTTGTTTGGACGTGGTTGGAATTACGAACAAAGTGCTTCGAAGCACCTTGAATGTTGTTTGGATGTGGTTGTAATTACGTAGAAAGTGCTTCGGAACACCTTGAATGTTGTTTGGATGTGGTTGGAATTACGTAGAAAGTGCTTCGAAGCACCTTGAATGTTGTTTGGATGTGGTTGGAATTACGTAGAAAGTGCTTCGAAGCACCAAAAATGTTGTTTGGATGTGGTTGGAATTACGTAGAAAGTGCTTCGAAGCACCTTTGAAGATGTTTCTATGTTGTTGGAATTACGCAAAAAGTGCTTCCAAGCACCAAAGTTGTTGAGTGTGGTTGAAATTACGTAAAAAGTGCTCTAGAGCAGCTTAAAAGTTGTTTTGGTTTGGTTGAAATTACTTAAAAAGTGCTCTAGAGCAGCTTAAAAGTGGTTTTGGTTTGGTTGAAATTACGTAAAAAGTGCTCTAGAGCAGCTTAAAAGTTGTTTTGGGTTGGTTAAAATGTCGTAAAAAGTGCTCTAGAGCAGCTTAAAAGTGATTTTTTTTGGTTGGAATTACGTAAAAAGTGCTCTAGCGCAGCTTAAAAGTGATTTGGTTTGGTTGAAATAACGTAAGAAAAGCTCTAGAGCAGCTTCAAAGTGTTTTGGTTTGGTTGAAATAACGTAAAAAGTGCTCTAGAACAGCATCAAAACTGTTTTGGTTGAAATTACGTAAAAACTGCTCTAGAGCAGCTTCAAAGTTGTTTTGGTTTGGTTGAAATAACGTAAAAAAAGCTCTAGAGCAGCTTCAAAGTGTTTTGGTTTTGTTGAAATAACGTAAAAAGTGCTCTAGAGCAGCTTAAAAGTGATTTGGTTTGGTTGAAATTACGTAAAAAGTGCTCTAGAGCAGCTTCTAAGTTGTTTTGGTTTGGTTGAAATTACGTAAAAAGTGCTCTAGAGCAGCTTAAAAGTGATTTGGTTTGGTTGAAATTACGTAAAAAGTGCTCTAGAGCAGCTTAAAAGTTGTTTTGGTTTGGTTGAAATAACGTAAAAAAGTGCTCTAGAGCAGCTTCAAAGTGTTTTGGTTTTGTTGAAATAACGTAAAAAGTGCTCTAGAGCAGCTTAAAAGTGATTTGGTTTGGTTGAAATTACATAAAAAGTGCTCTAGAGCAGATTAAAAGTGATTTGGTTTGGTTGAAATTACTTTAAAAGTGCTCTAGAGCTGCTTAAAAGTTGTTTTGGTTTGGTTGAAATTACGTAAAAAGTGCTCTAGAGCAGCTTAAAAGTGATTTGGTTTGGTTGAAATTACGTAAAAAGTGCTCTAGAGCAGCTTCAAAGTTGTTTTGGTTTGGTTGAAATTACGTAAAAAGTGCTCTAGAGCAGCTTCAAAGTTGTTTTGGTTTCACTCCCAAGTACTTGAAAACACCGAAAATGTACTTCGGAGATGCTTGAAAATCACTCCCAAGTACTTGGAAACACCGAAAATGTACTTTGGAGATGCTGGAAAATCACTCCCAAGCTCTTGGAAACACCGATAATGTACTTTGGAGATGCTGGAAAATCACTCCCAAGCTCTTGGAAACACCGAAGATGCTCGTTGGATGCCTTCAAAAAGACCAAAATAGCTAGGCGAAGTGCTAAGAGAAATGCCTAGCTCGAAAGCTAAATTCGGACCGAAACACCGAAAATGCTCTTTTTCTGAAAAAACCTCCAACTTTAAACGTGAATAGCTCGGAAACTAGAAATGATAAATGGTCGCCGTTGGTACCAAAAGAAAGGAAATTTGACGTAGAATCGTCACCATGGGAGTCAGATTCGACGTAGGACGAAAGGCAAAAAAGTTATGAGCGTTCAAAGATGGGCATTTTTGACGTTTTTTTTCTAGGAACGCCATTTAGGTCCAAAATAAAAGTTCGAGCTAGCGACTTGTGATGTATGGCAAAGTTGTAGAAAAAAACTTGCGCAACATTTTTGGTCATGCGACATTTTTTGCTCAGAGTCTACCTTTAGGCGCTACGCGACCTTGAAATTTTTTCCTCCCATACAAAATCTCTAAGTTAGCCGTTTTTCTGAGAAAAACTTGTGATTCGCCACGAGCAATCGGCTTGCAGTGTATGGCAAAGTAGTAGATCTTGACAAAACACAACTTTAAATGTTCCACGGCTACAATGTCGGACACTTGCTTCTACCCTTAAATGTAGTTTGAAAGTTTGAAACGCGTTAACGTGCCACAAGTTGTCAAGGTCGTACCATCGAAACGGTAACAGATACCGCTTGACATTGTTCCAAAAAGTTGTAGCGCATCTTAAGGACAAACTTTCGTTCTTTTAAGTCAATGACCTACAACGATAGCAAATGGTCTTTTTTACCCTTAATATGCAACCCAAATTGGAAAAATTTCAGTTTTGTGCAAAAATCGCGTGCAACACAGTAAAATATGGACTTAAAGTGCTTCCAAAAATATAGAGTGTGACAAATTGAACCATTTTTCCTCTGGCTTTTGCTGCGCCAGACAAATCTTTCTGCCTGTTAAAGCTCTTTCAATCTTGCCACTTTTTTTTTAAATCTGGTTGCATAGGGCTCAGCAGCCAAACGGTGCAAGCTAGCGCCCAGCAAACGTCAGCGAAATTGTAGGATATTGGTTGGTGGTTGGCGAGAATTACGAACAAAGTGCTTCGAAGCACCTTGAATGTTGTTTGGATGTGGTTGGAATTACGTAGAAAGTGCTTCGAAGCACCTTGAATGTTGTTTGGATGTGGTTGGAATTACGTAGAAAGTGCTTCGAAGCACCTTGAATGTTGTTTGGATGTGGTTGGAATTACGTAGAAAGTGCTTCGAAGCACCTTGAATGTTGTTTGGATGTGGTTGGAATTACGTAGAAAGTGCTTCGAAGCACCTTGAATGGTGTTTGGATGTAGTTTTAACTACGTAGAAAGTGCTTCGAAGCACCTTGAATGTTGTTTGGATGTGGTTGGAATTACGTAGAAAGTGCTTCGAAGCACCTTGAATGTTGTTTGGATGTGGTTGGAATTACGTAGAAAGTGCTTCGAAGCACCAAAAATGTTGTTTGGATGTGGTTGGAATTACGTAGAAAGTGCTTCGAAGCACCTAAAATGTTGTTTGGATGTGGTTGGAATGACGAACAAAGTACTTCGAAGCACCTTAGAAGTTGTTTGGATGTGGTAGGAATTACGAACAAAGTGCTTCGAAGCACCTTGAAAGTTGTTTGAACGTGGTTGAAATTACGAACAAAGTGCTTCGAAGCACCTTGAAAGTTGTTTGGACGTGGTTGGAATTACGAACAAAGTGCTTCGAAAATGCTCTTTTTCTGAAAAAACCTGCAACTTTAAACGTGAATATCTCGAAAACTAGAAGAGCTAGAAGGTCGCCGTAGGTACCAAAAAAAAGGAAATTTAACGGGGTACTCTCGACATGTGGGTCAAATTTAAGATCGGACGTGAGGAAAAAAAGTTATGATTGTTCAAAGATAGGCATTTTTTGACGTTTTTTCAATGCAAAATTGCTGATTTCAAGTAGTTTGTTCCAAGTTAAGCACAAAAATAAGCAGGTTTTGTTAACTTCTACATATTAAGACAAAAAGATCTTGCAAAAAGCACAAAACTTGCTTCCAAGTACCTTGAAAGTTGTTTGGACGTGGTTGGAATTGCGAACAAAGTGCTTCGAAGTACCTTGAAAGTTGTTTGGACGCGGTTGGAATTACGAACAAAGTGCTTCGAAGTACCTTGAAAGTTGTTTGGATGTGGTTGGAATTACGAACAAAGTGCTTCGAAGCACCTTGAAAGTTGTTTGGACGTGGTTGGAATTACGAACAAAGTGCTTCGAAGTACCTTGAAAGTTGTTTGGACGTGGTTGGAATTACGAACAAAGTGCTTCGAAGCACCTTGAATGTTGTTTGGATGTGGTTGTAATTACGTAGAAAGTGCTTCGGAACACCTTGAATGTTGTTTGGATGTGGTTGGAATAACGTAGAAAGTGCTTCGAAGCACCTTGATTGTTGTTTGGATGTGGTTGGAATTACGTAGAAAGTGCTTCGAAGCACCAAAAATGTTGTTTGGATGTGGTTGGAATTACGTAGAAAGTGCTTCGAAGCACCTTTGAAGATGTTTCTATGTTGTTGGAATTACGCAAAAAGTGCTTCCAAGCACCAAAGTTGTTGAGTGTGGTTGAAATTACGTAAAAAGTGCTCTAGAGCAGCTTCAAAGTTGTTTTGGTTTGGTTGAAATTACGTAAAAAGTGCTCTAGAGCAGCTTAAAAGTTGTTTTTATTGGTTGAAATTACGTAAAAAGTGCTCTAGAGCAGCTTAAAAGTTGTTTTGGGTTGGTTAAAATGTCGTAAAAAGTGCTCTAGAGCAGCTTAAAAGTGATTTTTTTTGGTTGGAATTACGTAAAAAGTGCTCTAGCGCAGCTTAAAAGTGATTTGGTTTGGTTGAAATTACTTAAAAAGTGCTCTAGAGCAGCTTAAAAGTGTTTTGGTTTGGATGAAATAACGTAAAAAGTGCTCTAGAACAGCATCAAAACTGTTTTGGTTGAAATTACGTAAAAACTGCTCTAGAGCAGCTTCAAAGTTGTTTTGGTTTGGTTGAAATAACGTAAAAAAAGCTCTAGAGCAGCTTCAAAGTGTTTTGGTTTTGTTGAAATAACGTAAAAAGTGCTCTAGAGCAGCTTAAAAGTGATTTGGTTTGGTTGAAATTACTTTAAAAGTGCTCTAGAGCAGTTTCAAAGTTGTTTTGGTTTGGTTGAAATTACGTAAAAAGTGCTCTAGAGCAGCTTAAAAGTGATTTGGTTTGGTTGAAATTACGTAAAAAGTGCTCTAGAGCAGCTTAAAAGTTGTTTTGGTTTGGTTGAAATAACGTAAAAAGTGCTCTAGAGCAGCTTCAAAGTTGTTTTTATTTTTTGAAATAACGTAAAAAGTGCTCTAGAGCAGCTTAAAAGTGATTTGGTTTGGTTGAAATTACATAAAAAGTGCTCTAGAGCAGATTAAAAGTGATTTGGTTTGGTTGAAATTACGTAAAAAGTGCTCTAGAGCAGTTTCAAAGTTGTTTTGGTTTGGTTGAAATTACGTAAAAAGTGCTCTAGAGCAGCTTAAAAGTGATTTGGTTTGGTTGAAATTACGTAAAAAGTGCTCTAGAGCAGCTTCAAAGTTGTTTTGGTTTGGTTGAAATTACGTAAAAAGTGCTCTAGAGCAGCTTCTAAGTTGTTTTGGTTTCACTCCCAAGTACTTGAAAACACCGAAAATGTACGTTGGAGATGCTTGAAAATCACTCCCAAGTACTTGGAAACAACGAAAATGTACTTTGGAGATGCTTGAAAATCACTCCCAAGCTCTTGGAAACACCGATAATGTACTTTGGAGATGCTGGAAAATCACTCCCAAGCTCTTGGAAACACCGAAGATGCTCGTTGGATGCCTTCAAAAAGACCAAAATAGCTAGGCGAAGTGCTAAGAGAAATGCCTAGCTCGATAGCTAAATTCGGATCGAAACTACGAAAATGCTCTTTTTCTGAAAAAACCTCCAACTTTAAACGTGAATAGCTCGGAAACTAGAAGAGATAAATGGACGCCGTTGGTACCAAAAGAAAGGAAATTTGACGTAGAATCGTCACCATGGGAGTCAGATTCGACGTAGGACGAAAGGCAAAAAAGTTATGAGCGTTCAAAGATGGGCATTTTTGACGTATTTTTACTAGGAACGCGATTTAGGTCCAAAATAAAAGTTCGAGCTAGCGACTTGTGATGTATGGCAAAGTTGTAGAAAAAAACTTGTGCAACATTTTTGGTAATGTGACATTTTTTGCTCAGAGTCTTCCTTAAGGCGCTTCACGACCTTGAAATTTTTTCCTCCCATACAAAATCTCTAAGTTAGCCGTATTTCTGAGAAAAACTTGTGATTCGACACGAGCAATCGGCTTGCAGTGTATGGCAAAGTTGTAGATCTTGGCAAAACACAACTTTAAATGTTCCACGGCTACAATGTCGGACACTTGCTTCTACCCTTAAATGTAGTTTGAAAGTTTGAAACGCGTTAACGTGCCACAAGTTGTCAAGGTCGTACCATCGAATCAGTAACAGATACCGCTTGACAGTGTTCCAAAAAGTTGTAGCGCATCTTAAGGACAAACTTTCGTTCTTTTAAGTCAATGACCTACAAGGATAGCAAATGGTCTTTTTTACCCTTAATATGCAACCCAAATTGGAAAAATTTCAGTTTTGTGCAAAAATCGCGTGCAACACAGTAAAATATGGACTTAAAGTGCTTCCAAAAATATAGAGTGTGACAAATTGAACCATTTTTCCACTGGCTTTTGCTGCGCCAGACTTATCTTTCTGCCTGTTAAAGCTCTTTCAATCTTGCCACTTTTTTTTTAAATCTGGTTGCATAGGGCTCAGCAGCCAAACGGTGCAAGCTAGCGCCCAGCAAACGTCAGCGAAGTTGTAGGATATTGGTTGGTGGTTGGCGAGAATTACGAACAAAGTGCTTCGAAGCACCTTGAATGTTGTTTGGATGTGGTTGGAATTACGTAGAAAGTGCTTCGAAGCACCTTGAATGTTGTTTGGATGTGGTTGGAATTACGTAGAAAGTGCTTCGAAGCACCTTGAATGTTGTTTGGATGTGGTTGGAATTACGTAGAAAGTGCTTCGAAGCACCTTGAATGTTGTTTGGATGTGGTTGGAATTACGTAGAAAGTGCTTCGAAGCACCTTGAATGTTGTTTGGATGTGGTTGTAATTACGTAGAAAGTGCTTCGGAACACCTTGAATGTTGTTTGGATGTGGTTGGAATTACGTAGAAAGTGCTTCGAAGCACCTTGAATGTTGTTTGGATGTGGTTGGAATTACGTAGAAAGTGCTTCGAAGCACCAAAAATGTTGTTTGGATGTGGTTGGAATTACGTAGAAAGTGCTTCGAAGCACCTAAAATGTTGTTTGGATGTGGTTGGAATGACGAACAAAGTACTTCGAAGCACCTTAGAAGTTGTTTGGATGTGGTAGGAATTACGAACAAAGTGCTTCGAAGCACCTTGAAAGTTGTTTGAACGTGGTTGAAATTACGAACAAAGTGCTTCGAAGCACCTTGAAAGTTGTTTGGACGTGGTTGGAATTACGAACAAAGTGCTTCGAAAATGCTCTTTTTCTGAAAAAACCTGCAACTTTAAACGTGAATATCTCGAAAACTAGAAGAGCTAGAAGGTCGCCGTAGGTACCAAAAAAAAGGAAATTTAACGGGGTACTCTCGACATGTGGGTCAAATTTAAGATCGGACGTGAGGAAAAAAAGTTATGATTGTTCAAAGATAGGCATTTTTTGACGTTTTTTCAATGCAAAATTGCTGATTTCAAGTAGTTTGTTCCAAGTTAAGCACAAAAATAAGCAGGTTTTGTTAACTTCTACATATTAAGACAAAAAGATCTTGCAAAAAGCACAAAACTTGCTTCCAAGTACCTTGAAAGTTGTTTGGACGTGGTTGGAATTGCGAACAAAGTGCTTCGAAGTACCTTGAAAGTTGTTTGGACGCGGTTGGAATTACGAACAAAGTGCTTCGAAGTACCTTGAAAGTTGTTTGGATGTGGTTGGAATTACGAACAAAGTGCTTCGAAGCACCTTGAAAGTTGTTTGGACGTGGTTGGAATTACGAACAAAGTGCTTCGAAGTACCTTGAAAGTTGTTTGGACGTGGTTGGAATTACGAACAAAGTGCTTCGAAGCACCTTGAATGTTGTTTGGATGTGGTTGTAATTACGTAGAAAGTGCTTCGGAACACCTTGAATGTTGTTTGGATGTGGTTGGAATTACGTAGAAAGTGCTTCGAAGCACCTTGAATGTTGTTTGGATGTGGTTGGAATTACGTAGAAAGTGCTTCGAAGCACCAAAAATGTTGTTTGGATGTGGTTGGAATTACGTAGAAAGTGCTTCGAAGCACCTTTGAAGATGTTTCTATGTTGTTGGAATTACGCAAAAAGTGCTTCCAAGCACCAAAGTTGTTGAGTGTGGTTGAAATTACGTAAAAAGTGCTCTAGAGCAGCTTCAAAGTTGTTTTGGTTTGGTTGAAATTACGTAAAAAGTGCTCTAGAGCAGCTTAAAAGTGGTTTTGGTTTGGTTGAAATTACGTAAAAAGTGCTCTAGAGCAGCTTAAAAGTTGTTTTGGGTTGGTTAAAATGTCGTAAAAAGTGCTCTAGAGCAGCTTAAAAGTGAATTTGTTTGGTTGGAATTACGTAAAAAGTGCTCAAGCGCAGCTTAAAAGTGATTTGGTTTGGTTGAAATTACTTAAAAAGTGCTCTAGAGCAGCTTAAAAGTGTTTTGGTTTGGTTGAAATAACGTAAAAAGTGCTCTAGAACAGCATCAAAACTGTTTTGGTTGAAATTACGTAAAAACTGCTCTAGAGCAGCTTCAAAGTTGTTTTGGTTTGGTTGAAATAACGTAAAAAAAGCTCTAGAGCAGCTTCAAAGTGTTTTGGTTTTGTTGAAATAACGTAAAAAGTGCTCTAGAGCAGCTTAAAAGTGATTTGGTTTGGTTGAAATTACGTAAAAAGTGCTCTAGAGCTGCTTAAAAGTTGTTTTGGTTTGGTTGAAATTACGTAAAAAGTGCTCTAGAGCAGCTTAAAAGTGATTTGGTTTGGTTGAAATTACGTAAAAAGTGCTCTAGAGCAGCTTAAAAGTTGTTTTGGTTTGGTTGAAATTACGTAAAAAGTGCTCTAGAGCAGCTTCAAAGTTGTTTTTATTGGTTGAAATTACGTAAAAAGTGCTCTAGAGCAGCTTAAAAGTGATTTGGTTTGGTTGAAATTACATAAAAAGTGCTTTAGAGCAGATTAAAAGTGATTTGGTTTGGTTGAAATTACTTTAAAAGTGCTCTAGAGCAGTTTCAAAGTTGTTTTGGTTTGGTTGAAATTACGTAAAAAGTGCTCTAGAGCAGCTTAAAAGTGATTTGGTTTGGTTGAAATTACGTAAAAAGTGCTCTAGAGCAGCTTCAAAGTTGTTTTGGTTTGGTTGAAATTACGTAAAAAGTGCTCTAGAGCAGCTTCAAAGTTGTTTTGGTTTCACTCCCAAGTACTTGAAAACACCGAAAATGTACTTCGGAGATGCTTGAAAATCACTCCCAAGTACTTGGAAACACCGAAAATGTACTTTGGAGATGCTGGAAAATCACTCCCAAGCTCTTGGAAACACCGATAATGTACTTTGGAGATGCTGGAAAATCACTCCCAAGCTCTTGGAAACACCGAAGATGCTCGTTGGATGCCTTCAAAAAGACCAAAATAGCTAGGCGAAGTGCTAAGAGAAATGCCTAGCTCGATAGCTAAATTCGGACCGAAACACCGAAAATGCTCTTTTTCTGAAAAAACCTCCAACTTTAAACGTGAATAGCTCGAAAACTAGAAGAGATAAAAGGACGCCGTTGGTACCAAAAAAAAGGAAATTTGACGTAGAATCGTCACCATGGGAGTCAGATTCGACGTAGGACGAAAGGCAAAAAAGTTATGAGCGTTCAAAGATGGGCATTTTTGACGTTTTTTTTCTAGGAACGCCATTTAGGTCCAAAATAAAAGTTCGAGCTAGCGACTTGTGATGTATGGCAAAGTTGTAGAAAAAAACTTGCGCAACATTTTTGGTCATGCGACATTTTGCGCTCAGAGTCTACCTTTAGGCGCTACGCGACCTTGAAATTTTTTCCTCCCATACAAAATCTCTAAGTTAGCCGTATTTCTGAGAAAAACGTGTGATCGACCACAAGCAATCGGCTTGCGATGTATGGCAAAGTTGTAGACCTTGACAAAATACAACTTTAATTGTTCCACGGCTACAATGTCGGACGCTTGCTACTACCCTTAAATGTAGTTTGAAAGTTTGAAACGCGTTAACGTGCCACAAGTTGTCAAGGTCGTACCATCGAAACGGTAACAGATACCGCTTGACATTGTTCCAAAAAGTTGTAGCGCATCTTAAGGACAAACTTTCGTTCTTTTAAGTCAATGACCTACAAGGATAGCAAATGGTCTTTTTTACCCTTAATATGCAACCCAAATTGGAAAAATTTCAGTTTTGTGCAAAAATCGCGTGCAACACAGTAAAATATGGACTTAAAGTGCTTCCAAAAATATAGAGTGTGACAAATTGAACCATTTTTCCACTGGCTTTTGCTGCGCCAGACAAATCTTTCTGCCTCTTACAGCTCTTTCAATATTGCAACTTTTTTTTTAAATCTGGTTGCACAGGGCTCAGCAGCCAAACGGTGCAAGCTAGCGCCCAGCAAACGTCAGCGAAATTGTAGGATATTGGTTGGTGGTTGGCGAGAATTACGAACAAAGTGCTTCGAAGCACCTTGAATGTTGTTTGGATGTGGTTGGAATTACGTAGAAAGTGCTTCGAAGCACCTTGAATGTTGTTTGGATGTGGTTGGAATTACGTAGAAAGTGCTTCGAAGCACCTTGAATGTTGTTTGGATGTGGTTGGAATTACGTAGAAAGTGCTTCGAAGCACCTTGAATGTTGTTTGGATGTGGTTGGAATTACGTAGAAAGTGCTTCGAAGCACCTTGAATGTTGTTTGGATGTGGTTGTAATTACGTAGAAAGTGCTTCGGAACACCTTGAATGTTGTTTGGATGTGGTTGGAATTACGTAGAAAGTGCTTCGAAGCACCTTGAATGTTGTTTGGATGTGGTTGGAATTACGTAGAAAGTGCTTCGAAGCACCAAAAATGTTGTTTGGATGTGGTTGGAATTACGTAGAAAGTGCTTCGAAGCACCTAAAATGTTGTTTGGATGTGGTTGGAATGACGAACAAAGTACTTCGAAGCACCTTAGAAGTTGTTTGGATGTGGTTGGAATTACGAACAAAGTGCTTCGAAGCTCCTTGAAAGTTGTTTGGACGTGGTAAGAATTACGTACAAAGTGCTTCGAAGCACCTTGAAAGTTGTTTGGACGTGGTAGGAATTACGAACAAAGTGCTTCGAAAATGCTCTTTTTCTGAAAAAACCTGCAACTTTAAACGTGAATATCTCGAAAACTAGAAGAGCTAGAAGGTCGCCGTAGGTACCAAAAAAAAGGAAATTTAACGGGGTACTCTCGACATGTGGGTCAAATTTAAGATCGGACGTGAGGAAAAAAAGTTATGATTGTTCAAAGATAGGCATTTTTTGACGTTTTTTCAATGCAAAATTGCTGATTTCAAGTAGTTTGTTCCAAGTTAAGCACAAAAATAAGCAGGTTTTGTTAACTTCTACATATTAAGACAAAAAGATCTTGCAAAAAGCACAAAACTTGCTTCCAAGTACCTTGAAAGTTGTTTGGACGTGGTTGGAATTGCGAACAAAGTGCTTCGAAGTACCTTGAAAGTTGTTTGGACGCGGTTGGAATTACGAACAAAGTGCTTCGAAGTACCTTGAAAGTTGTTTGGATGTGGTTGGAATTACGAACAAAGTGCTTCGAAGCACCTTGAAAGTTGTTTGGACGTGGTTGGAATTACGAACAAAGTGCTTCGAAGTACCTTGAAAGTTGTTTGGACGTGGTTGGAATTACGAACAAAGTGCTTCGAAGCACCTTGAATGTTGTTTGGATGTGGTTGTAATTACGTAGAAAGTGCTTCGGAACACCTTGAATGTTGTTTGGATGTGGTTGGAATAACGTAGAAAGTGCTTCGAAGCACCTTGATTGTTGTTTGGATGTGGTTGGAATTACGTAGAAAGTGCTTCGAAGCACCAAAAATGTTGTTTGGATGTGGTTGGAATTACGTAGAAAGTGCTTCGAAGCACCTTTGAAGATGTTTCTATGTTGTTGGAATTACGCAAAAAGTGCTTCCAAGCACCAAAGTTGTTGAGTGTGGTTGAAATTACGTAAAAAGTGCTCTAGAGCAGCTTCAAAGTTGTTTTGGTTTGGTTGAAATTACGTAAAAAGTGCTCTAGAGCAGCTTAAAAGTTGTTTTGGTTTGGTTGAAATTACGTAAAAAGTGCTCTAGAGCAGCTTAAAAGTTGTTTTGGGTTGGTTAAAATGTCGTAAAAAGTGCTCTAGAGCAGCTTAAAAGTTGTTTTTATTGTTTGAAATTACTAAAAAAGTGCTCTAGCGCAGCTTAAAAGTGATTTGGTTTGGTTGAAATAACGTAAGAAAAGCTCTAGAGCAGCTTCAAAGTGTTTTGGTTTGGTTGAAATAACGTAAAAAGTGCTCTAGAACAGCATCAAAACTGTTTTGGTTGAAATTACGTAAAAACTGCTCTAGAGCAGCTTCAAAGTTGTTTTGGTTTGGTTGAAATAACGTAAAAAAAGCTCTAGAGCAGCTTCAAAGTGTTTTGGTTTTGTTGAAATAACGTAAAAAGTGCTCTAGAGCAGATTAAAAGTGATTTGGATGTAGTTGAAATTACTTTAAAAGTGCTCTAGAGCAGCTTCAAAATTGTTTTGGTTTGGTTGAAATTACGTAAAAAGTGCTCTAGAGCAGCTTAAAAGTGATTTGGTTTGGTTGAAATTACGTAAAAAGTGCTCTAGAGCAGCTTAAAAGTTGTTTTGGTTTGGTTGAAATAACGTAAAAAAAGCTCTAGAGCAGCTTCAAAGTGTTTTGGTTTTGTTGAAATAACGTAAAAAGTGCTCTAGAGCAGCTTAAAAGTGATTTGGTTTGGTTGAAATTACATAAAAAGTGCTCTAGAGCAGCTTAAAAGTGATTTGGTTTGGTTGAAATTACGTAAAAAGTGCTCTAGAGCTGCTTAAAAGTTGTTTTGGTTTGGTTGAAATTACGTAAAAAGTGCTCTAGAGCAGCTTAAAAGTGATTTGGTTTGGTTGAAATTACGTAAAAAGTGCTCTAGAGCAGCTTCAAAGTTGTTTTGGTTTGGTTGAAATTACGTAAAAAGTGCTCTAGAGCAGCTTCAACGTTGTTTTGGTTTCACTCCCAAGTACTTGAAAACACCGAAAATGTACTTCGGAGATGCTTGAAAATCACTCCAAAGTACTTGGAAACACCGAAAATGTACTTTGGAGATGCTGGAAAATCACTCCCAAGCTCTTGGAAACACCGATAATGTACTTTGGAGATGCTGGAAAATCACTCCCAAGCTCTTGGAAACACCGAAGATGCTCGTTGGATGCCTTCAAAAAGACCAAAATAGCTAGGCGAAGTGCTAAGAGAAGCGCCTAGCTCGATAGCTAAATTCGGACCGAAACACCGAAAATGCTCTTTTTCTGAAAAAACCTCCAACTTTAAACGTGAATAGCTCGGAAACTAGAAATGATAAATGGTCGCCGTTGGTACCAAAAAAAAGGAAATTTGACGTAGAATCGTCACCATGGGAGTCAGATTCGACGTAGGACGAAAGGCAAAAAAGTTATGAGCGTTCAAAGATGGGCATTTTTGACGTTTTTTTTCTAGGAACGCCATTTAGGTCCAAAATAAAAGTTCGAGCTAGCGACTTGTGATGTATGGCAAAGTTGTAGAAAAAAACTTGCGCAACATTTTTGGTAATGTGACATTTTGCGCTCAGAGTCTACCTTTAGGCGCTTCACGACCTTGAAATTTTTTCCTCCCATACAAAATCTCTAAGTTAGCCGTATTTCTGAGAAAAACTTGTGATTGACCACGAGCAATCGGCTTGCAATGTATGGCAAAGTTGTAGATCTTGGCAAAACACAACTTTAAATGTTCCACGGCTACAATGTCGGACACTTGCTTCTACCCTTAAATGTAGTTTGAAAGTTTGAAACGCGTTAACGTGCCACAAGTTGTCAAGGTCGTACCATCGAAACGGTAACAGATACCGCTTGACATTGTTCCAAAAAGTTGTAGCGCATCTTAAGGACAAACTTTCGTTCTTTTAAGTCAATGACCTACAAGGATAGCAAATGGTCTTTTTTACCCTTAATATGCAACCCAAATTGGAAAAATTTCAGTTTTGTGCAAAAATCGCGTGCAACACAGTAAAATATGGACTTGAAGTGCTTCCAAAAATATAGAGTGTGACAAATTGAACCTTTTTTCTGCTGGCTTTTGCTGCGCCAGACTTATCTTTCTGCCTCTTACAGCTCTTTCAATATTGCAACTTTTTTTTTAAATCTGGTTGCATAGGGCTCAGCAGCCAAACGGTGCAAGCTAGCGCCCAGCAAACGTCAGCGAAATTGTAGGATATTGGTTGGTGGTTGGCGAGAATTACGAACAAAGTGCTTCGAAGCACCTTGAATGTTGTTTGGATGTGGTTGGAATTACGTAGAAAGTGCTTCGAAGCACCTTGAATGTTGTTTGGATGTGGTTGGAATTACGTAGAAAGTGCTTCGAAGCACCTTGAATGTTGTTTGGATGTGGTTGGAATTACGTAGAAAGTGCTTCGAAGCACCTTGAATGTTGTTTGGATGTGGTTGGAATTACGTAGAAAGTGCTTCGAAGCACCTTGAATGTTGTTTGGATGTGGTTGTAATTACGTAGAAAGTGCTTCGGAACACCTTGAATGTTGTTTGGATGTGGTTGGAATTACGTAGAAAGTGCTTCGAAGCACCTTGAATGTTGTTTGGATGTGGTTGGAATTACGTAGAAAGTGCTTCGAAGCACCAAAAATGTTGTTTGGATGTGGTTGGAATTACGTAGAAAGTGCTTCGAAGCACCTAAAATGTTGTTTGGATGTGGTTGGAATGACGAACAAAGTACTTCGAAGCACCTTAGAAGTTGTTTGGATGTGGTAGGAATTACGAACAAAGTGCTTCGAAGCACCTTGAAAGTTGTTTGAACGTGGTTGAAATTACGAACAAAGTGCTTCGAAGCACCTTGAAAGTTGTTTGGACGTGGTTGGAATTACGAACAAAGTGCTTCGAAAATGCTCTTTTTCTGAAAAAACCTGCAACTTTAAACGTGAATATCTCGAAAACTAGAAGAGCTAGAAGGTCGCCGTAGGTACCAAAAAAAAGGAAATTTAACGGGGTACTCTCGACATGTGGGTCAAATTTAAGATCGGACGTGAGGAAAAAAAGTTATGATTGTTCAAAGATAGGCATTTTTTGACGTTTTTTCAATGCAAAATTGCTGATTTCAAGTAGTTTGTTCCAAGTTAAGCACAAAAATAAGCAGGTTTTGTTAACTTCTACATATTAAGACAAAAAGATCTTGCAAAAAGCACAAAACTTGCTTCCAAGTACCTTGAAAGTTGTTTGGACGTGGTTGGAATTGCGAACAAAGTGCTTCGAAGTACCTTGAAAGTTGTTTGGACGCGGTTGGAATTACGAACAAAGTGCTTCGAAGTACCTTGAAAGTTGTTTGGATGTGGTTGGAATTACGAACAAAGTGCTTCGAAGCACCTTGAAAGTTGTTTGGACGTGGTTGGAATTACGAACAAAGTGCTTCGAAGTACCTTGAAAGTTGTTTGGACGTGGTTGGAATTACGAACAAAGTGCTTCGAAGCACCTTGAATGTTGTTTGGATGTGGTTGTAATTACGTAGAAAGTGCTTCGGAACACCTTGAATGTTGTTTGGATGTGGTTGGAATTACGTAGAAAGTGCTTCGAAGCACCTTGAATGTTGTTTGGATGTGGTTGGAATTACGTAGAAAGTGCTTCGAAGCACCAAAAATGTTGTTTGGATGTGGTTGGAATTACGTAGAAAGTGCTTCGAAGCACCTTTGAAGATGTTTCTATGTTGTTGGAATTACGCAAAAAGTGCTTCCAAGCACCAAAGTTGTTGAGTGTGGTTGAAATTACGTAAAAAGTGCTCTAGAGCAGCTTAAAAGTTGTTTTGGTTTGGTTGAAATTACTTAAAAAGTGCTCTAGAGCAGCTTAAAAGTGGTTTTTATTGGTTGAAATTACGTAAAAAGTGCTCTAGAGCAGCTTAAAAGTTGTTTTGGGTTGGTTAAAATGTCGTAAAAAGTGCTCTAGAGCAGCTTAAAAGTGATTTTTTTTGGTTGGAATTACGTAAAAAGTGCTCTAGCGCAGCTTAAAAGTGATTTGGTTTGGTTGAAATAACGTAAGAAAAGCTCTAGAGCAGCTTCAAAGTGTTTTGGTTTGGTTGAAATAACGTAAAAAGTGCTCTAGAACAGCATCAAAACTGTTTTGGTTGAAATTACGTAAAAACTGCTCTAGAGCAGCTTCAAAGTTGTTTTGGTTTGGTTGAAATTTCGTAAAAAAAGCTCTAGAGCAGCTTCAAAGTGTTTTGGTTTTGTTGAAATAACGTAAAAAGTGCTCTAGAGCAGCTTAAAAGTGATTTGGTTTGGTTGAAATTACGTAAAAAGTGCTCTAGAGCAGTTTCAAAATTGTTTTGGTTTGGTTGAAATTACGTAAAAAGTGCTCTAGAGCAGCTTAAAAGTGATTTGGTTTGGTTGAAATTACGTAAAAAGTGCTCTAGAGCAGCTTAAAAGTTGTTTTGGTTTGGTTGAAATAACGTAAAAAAAGCTCTAGAGCAGCTTCAAAGTGTTTTGGTTTTGTTGAAATAACGTAAAAAGTGCTCTAGAGCAGCTTAAAAGTGATTTGGTTTGGTTGAAATTACATAAAAAGTGCTCTAGAGCAGCTTAAAAGTGATTTGGTTTGGTTGAAATTTCTTAAAAAGTGCTCTAGAGCTGCTTAAAAGTTGTTTTGGTTTGGTTGAAATTACGTAAAAAGTGCTCTAGAGCAGCTTAAAAGTGATTTGGTTTGGTTGAAATTACGTAAAAAGTGCTCTAGAGCAGCTTCAAAGTTGTTTTGGTTTGGTTGAAATTACGTAAAAAGTGCTCTAGAGCAGCTTCAACGTTGTTTTGGTTTCACTCCCAAGTACTTGAAAACACCGAAAATGTACTTCGGAGATGCTTGAAAATCACTCCAAAGTACTTGGAAACACCGAAAATGTACTTTGGAGATGCTGGAAAATCACTCCCAAGCTCTTGGAAACACCGATAATGTACTTTGGAGATGCTGGAAAATCACTCCCAAGCTCTTGGAAACACCGAAGATGCTCGTTGGATGCCTTCAAAAAGACCAAAATAGCTAGGCGAAGTGCTAAGAGAAATGCCTAGCTCGATAGCTAAATTCGGACCGAAACACCGAAAATGCTCTTTTTCTGGAAAAACCTCCAACTTTAAACGTGAATAGCTCGAAAACTAGAAGAGATAAAAGGACGCCGTTGGTACCAAAAAAAAGGAAATTTGACGTAGAATCGTCACCATGGGGGTCAGATTCGACGTAGGACGAAAGGCAAAAAAGTTATGAGCGTTCAAAGATGGGCATTTTTGACGTTTTTTTTCTAGGAACGCCATTTAGGTCCAAAATAAAAGTTCGAGCTAGCGACTTGTGATGTATGGCAAAGTTGTAGAAAAAAACTTGCGCAACATTTTTGGTAATGTGACATTTTGCGCTCAGAGTCTACCTTTAGGCGCTACGCGACCTTGAAATTTTTTCCTCCCATACAAAATCTCTAAGTTAGCCGTATTTCTGAGAAAAACGTGTGATCGACCACGAGCAATCGGCTTGCAATGTATGGCAAAGTTGTAGATCTTGGCAAAACACAACTTTAAATGTTCCACGGCTACAATGTCGGACGCTTGCTTCTACCCTTAAATGTAGTTTGAAAGTTTGAAACGCGTTAACGTGCCACAAGTTGTAAAAGTCGTACCATCGAATCAGTAACAGATACCGCTTGACATTGTTCAACAAAGTTGTAGCGCATCTTAAGGACAAACTTTCGTTCTTTTAAGTCAATGACCTACAAGGATAGCAAATGGTCTTTTTTACCCTTAATATGCAACCCAAATTGGAAAAATTTCAGTTTTGTGCAAAAATCGCGTGCAAAACAGTAAAATATGGACTTGAAGTGCTTCCAAAAATATAGAGTGTGACAAATTGAACCTTTTTTCTGCTGGCTTTTGCTACGCCAGACTTATCTTTCTGCCTCTTACAGCTCTTTCAATATTGCCACTTTTTTTTTAAATCTGGTTGCATAGGGCTCAGCAGCCAAACGGTGCAAGCTAGCGCCCAGCAAACGTCAGCGAAATTGTAGGATATTGGTTGGTGGTTGGCGAGAATTACGAACAAAGTGCTTCGAAGCACCTTGAATGTTGTTTGGATGTGGTTGGAATTACGTAGAAAGTGCTTCGAAGCACCTTGAATGTTGTTTGGATGTGGTTGGAATTACGTAGAAAGTGCTTCGAAGCACCTTGAATGTTGTTTGGATGTGGTTGGAATTACGTAGAAAGTGCTTCGAAGCACCTTGAATGTTGTTTGGATGTGGTTGGAATTACGTAGAAAGTGCTTCGAAGCACCTTGAATGTTGTTTGGATGTGGTTGTAATTACGTAGAAAGTGCTTCGGAACACCTTGAATGTTGTTTGGATGTGGTTGGAATTACGTAGAAAGTGCTTCGAAGCACCTTGAATGTTGTTTGGATGTGGTTGGAATTACGTAGAAAGTGCTTCGAAGCACCTTGAATGTTGTTTGGATGTGGTTGGAATTACGTAGAAAGTGCTTCGAAGCACCTTGAATGTTGTTTGGATGTGGTTGGAATTACGTAGAAAGTGCTTCGAAGCACCTTGAATGTTGTTTGGATGTGGTTGTAATTACGTAGAAAGTGCTTCGGAACACCTTGAATGTTGTTTGGATGTGGTTGGAATTACGTAGAAAGTGCTTCGAAGCACCAAAAATGTTGTTTGGATGTGGTTGGAATTACGTAGAAAGTGCTTCGAAGCACCTAAAATGTTGTTTGGATGTGGTTGGAATGACGAACAAAGTACTTCGAAGCACCTTAGAAGTTGTTTGGATGTGGTAGGAATTACGAACAAAGTGCTTCGAAGCACCTTGAAAGTTGTTTGAACGTGGTTGAAATTACGAACAAAGTGCTTCGAAGCACCTTGAAAGTTGTTTGGACGTGGTTGGAATTACGAACAAAGTGCTTCGAAAATGCTCTTTTTCTGAAAAAACCTGCAACTTTAAACGTGAATATCTCGAAAACTAGAAGAGCTAGAAGGTCGCCGTAGGTACCAAAAAAAAGGAAATTTAACGGGGTACTCTCGACATGTGGGTCAAATTTAAGATCGGACGTGAGGAAAAAAAGTTATGATTGTTCAAAGATAGGCATTTTTTGACGTTTTTTCAATGCAAAATTGCTGATTTCAAGTAGTTTGTTCCAAGTTAAGCACAAAAATAAGCAGGTTTTGTTAACTTCTACATATTAAGACAAAAAGATCTTGCAAAAAGCACAAAACTTGCTTCCAAGTACCTTGAAAGTTGTTTGGACGTGGTTGGAATTGCGAACAAAGTGCTTCGAAGTACCTTGAAAGTTGTTTGGACGCGGTTGGAATTACGAACAAAGTGCTTCGAAGTACCTTGAAAGTTGTTTGGATGTGGTTGGAATTACGAACAAAGTGCTTCGAAGCACCTTGAAAGTTGTTTGGACGTGGTTGGAATTACGAACAAAGTGCTTCGAAGTACCTTGAAAGTTGTTTGGACGTGGTTGGAATTACGAACAAAGTGCTTCGAAGCACCTTGAATGTTGTTTGGATGTGGTTGTAATTACGTAGAAAGTGCTTCGGAACACCTTGAATGTTGTTTGGATGTGGTTGGAATTACGTAGAAAGTGCTTCGAAGCACCTTGAATGTTGTTTGGATGTGGTTGGAATTACGTAGAAAGTGCTTCGAAGCACCAAAAATGTTGTTTGGATGTGGTTGGAATTACGTAGAAAGTGCTTCGAAGCACCTTTGAAGATGTTTCTATGTTGTTGGAATTACGCAAAAAGTGCTTCCAAGCACCAAAGTTGTTGAGTGTGGTTGAAATTACGTAAAAAGTGCTCTAGAGCAGCTTAAAAGTTGTTTTGGTTTGGTTGAAATTACTTAAAAAGTGCTCTAGAGCAGCTTAAAAGTGGTTTTGGTTTGGTTGAAATTACGTAAAAAGTGCTCTAGAGCAGCTTAAAAGTTGTTTCGGTTTGGTTGAAATTTCGTAAAAAGTGCTCTAGAGCAGCTTAAAAGTGATTTTTTTTGGTTGGAATTACGTAAAAAGTGCTCAAGCGCAGCTTAAAAGTGATTTGGTTTGGTTGAAATTACTTAAAAAGTGCTCTAGAGCAGCTTCAAAGTGTTTTGGTTTGGTTGAAATAACGTAAAAAGTGCTCTAGAACAGCATCAAAACTGTTTTGGTTGAAATTACGTAAAAACTGCTCTAGAGCAGCTTCAAAGTTGTTTTGGTTTGGTTGAAATAACGTAAAAAAAGCTCTAGAGCAGCTTCAAAGTGTTTTGGTTTTGTTGAAATAACGTAAAAAGTGCTCTAGAGCAGCTTAAAAGTGATTTGGTTTGGTTGAAATTACGTAAAAAGTGCTCTAGAGCAGCTTCAAAGTTGTTTTGGTTTGGTTGAAATTACGTAAAAAGTGCTCTAGAGCAGCTTAAAAGTGATTTGGTTTGGTTGAAATTACGTAAAAAGTGCTCTAGAGCAGCTTAAAAGTTGTTTTGGTTTGGTTGAAATAACGTAAAAAAAGCTCTAGAGCAGCTTCAAAGTGTTTTGGTTTTGTTGAAATAACGTAAAAAGTGCTCTAGAGCAGCTTAAAAGTGATTTGGTTTGGTTGAAATTACATAAAAAGTGCTCTAGAGCAGCTTAAAAGTGATTTGGTTTGGTTGAAATTACGTAAAAAGTGCTCTAGAGCAGTTTCAAAGTTGTTTTGGTTTGGTTGAAATTACGTAAAAAGTGCTCTAGAGCAGCTTAAAAGTGATTTGGTTTGGTTGAAATTACGTAAAAAGTGCTCTAGAGCAGCTTCAAAGTTGTTTTGGTTTGGTTGAAATTACGTAAAAAGTGCTCTAGAGCAGCTTCAACGTTGTTTTGGTTTCACTCCCAAGTACTTGAAAACACCGAAAATGTACTTCGGAGATGCTTGAAAATCACTCCAAAGTACTTGGAAACACCGAAAATGTACTTTGGAGATGCTGGAAAATCACTCCCAAGCTCTTGGAAACACCGATAATGTACTTTGGAGATGCTGGAAAATCACTCCCAAGCTCTTGGAAACACCGAAGATGCTCGTTGGATGCCTTCAAAAAGACCAAAATAGCTAGGCGAAGTGCTAAGAGAAATGCCTAGCTCGATAGCTAAATTCGGACCGAAACACCGAAAATGCTCTTTTTCTGAAAAAACCTCCAACTTTAAACGTGAATAGCTCGAAAACTAGAAGAGATAAAAGGACGCCGTTGGTACCAAAAGAAAGGAAATTTGACGTAGTACCGCCATCATGGGGGTCAGATTCGACGTAGGACGAAAGACAAAAAAGTTATGAGCGTTCAAAGATGGGCATTTTTGACGTTTTTTTTCTAGGAACGCCATTTAGGTCCAAAATAAAAGTTCGAGCTAGCGACTTGTGATGTATGGCAAAGTTGTAGAAAAAAACTTGCGCAACATTTTTGGTAATGTGACATTTTGCGCTCAGAGTTTTCCTTAAGGCGCTTCACGACCTTGAAATTTTTTGCTCCCATACAAAATCTCTAAGTTAGCCGTATTTCTGAGAAAAACTTGTGATTCGACCACGAGCAATCGGCTTGCAATGTATGGCAAAGTTGTAGATCTTGGCAAAACGCAACTTTAAATGTTCCACGGCTACAATGTCGGACGCTTGCTTCTACCCTTAAATGTAGTTTGAAAGTTTGAAACGCGTTAACGTGCCACAGGTTGTTAAGGTCGTACCATCGAAACGGTAACAGATACCGCTTGACATTGTTCCAAAAAGTTGTAGCGCATCTTAAGGACAAACTTTCGTTCTTTTAAGTCAATGACCTACAAGGATAGCAAATGGTCTTTTTTACCCTTAATATGCAACCCAAATTGGAAAAATTTCAGTTTTGTGCAAAAGTCACGTGCAACACAGTAAAATATGGACTTAAAGTGCTTCCAAAAATATAGAGTGTGACAAATTGAACCATTTTTTCTGCTGGCTTTTGCTGCGCCAGACAAATCTTTCTGCCTCTTACAGCTCTTTCAATATTGCAACTTTTTTTTTTAAATCAGGGTTGCATAGGGCTCAGCAGCCAAACGGTGCAAGCTAGCGCCCAGCAAACGTCAGCGAAGTTGTAGGATATTGGTTGGTGGTTGGCGAGAATTACGAACAAAGTGCTTCGAAGCACCTTGAATGTTGTTTGGATGTGGTTGGAATTACGTAGAAAGTGCTTCGAAGCACCTTGAATGTTGTTTGGATGTGGTTGGAATTACGTAGAAAGTGCTTCGAAGCACCTTGAATGTTGTTTGGATGTGGTTGGAATTACGTAGAAAGTGCTTCGAAGCACCTTGAATGTTGTTTGGATGTGGTTGGAATTACGTAGAAAGTGCTTCGAAGCACCTTGAATGTTGTTTGGATGTGGTTGGAATTACGTAGAAAGTGCTTCGAAGCACCTTGAATGTTGTTTGGATGTGGTTGTAATTACGTAGAAAGTGCTTCGGAACACCTTGAAATGTTGTTTGGATGTGGTTGGAATTACGTAGAAAGTGCTTCGAAGCACCAAAAATGTTGTTTGGATGTGGTTGGAATTACGTAGAAAGTGCTTCGAAGCACCTAAAATGTTGTTTGGATGTGGTTGGAATGACGAACAAAGTACTTCGAAGCACCTTAGAAGTTGTTTGGATGTGGTAGGAATTACGAACAAAGTGCTTCGAAGCACCTTGAAAGTTGTTTGAACGTGGTTGAAATTACGAACAAAGTGCTTCGAAGCACCTTGAAAGTTGTTTGGACGTGGTTGGAATTACGAACAAAGTGCTTCGAAAATGCTCTTTTTCTGAAAAAACCTGCAACTTTAAACGTGAATATCTCGAAAACTAGAAGAGCTAGAAGGTCGCCGTAGGTACCAAAAAAAAGGAAATTTAACGGGGTACTCTCGACATGTGGGTCAAATTTAAGATCGGACCGTGAGGAAAAAAAGTTATGATTGTTCAAAGATAGGCATTTTTTGACGTTTTTTCAATGCAAAATTGCTGATTTCAAGTAGTTTGTTCCAAGTTAAGCACAAAAATAAGCAGGTTTTGTTAACTTCTACATATTAAGACAAAAAGATCTTGCAAAAAGCACAAAACTTGCTTCCAAGTACCTTGAAAGTTGTTTGGACGTGGTTGGAATTGCGAACAAAGTGCTTCGAAGTACCTTGAAAGTTGTTTGGACGCGGTTGGAATTACGAACAAAGTGCTTCGAAGTACCTTGAAAGTTGTTTGGATGTGGTTGGAATTACGAACAAAGTGCTTCGAAGCACCTTGAAAGTTGTTTGGACGTGGTTGGAATTACGAACAAAGTGCTTCGAAGTACCTTGAAAGTTGTTTGGACGTGGTTGGAATTACGAACAAAGTGCTTCGAAGTACCTTGAAAGTTGTTTGGATGTGGTTGTAATTACGTAGAAAGTGCTTCGGAACACCTTGAATGTTGTTTGGATGTGGTTGGAATTACGTAGAAAGTGCTTCGAAGCACCTTGAATGTTGTTTGGATGTGGTTGGAATTACGTAGAAAGTGCTTCGAAGCACCAAAAATGTTGTTTGGATGTGGTTGGAATTACGTAGAAAGTGCTTCGAAGCACCTTTGAAGATGTTTCTATGTTGTTGGAATTACGCAAAAAGTGCTTCCAAGCACCAAAGTTGTTGAGTGTGGTTGAAATTACGTAAAAAGTGCTCTAGAGCAGCTTAAAAGTTGTTTTGGTTTGGTTGAAATTACGAAAAAGTGCTCTAGAGCAGCTTCAAAGTGGTTTTGGTTTGGTTGAAATTACGTAAAAAGTGCTCTAGAGCAGCTTAAAAGTTGTTTCGGTTTGGTTGAAATTTCGTAAAAAGTGCTCTAGAGCAGCTTAAAAGTTGTTTTTATTGGTTGAAATTACGTAAAAAGTGCTCTAGAGCAGCTTAAAAGTGATTTGGTTTGGTTGAAATTACGTAAGAAAAGCTCTAGAGCAGCTTCAAAGTGTTTTGGTTTGGTTGAAATAACGTAAAAAGTGCTCTAGAACAGCATCAAAACTGTTTTGGTTGAAATTACGTAAAAACTGCTCTAGAGCAGCTTCAAAGTTGTTTTGGTTTGGTTGAAATAACGTAAAAAAAGCTCTAGAGCAGCTTCAAAGTGTTTTGGTTTTGTTGAAATAACGTAAAAAGTGCTCTAGAGCAGCTTAAAAGTGATTTGGTTTGGTTGAAATTACGTAAAAAGTGCTCTAGAGCAGTTTCAAAGTTGTTTTGGTTTGGTTGAAATTACGTAAAAAGTGCTCTAGAGCAGCTTAAAAGTGATTTGGTTTGGTTGAAATTACGTAAAAAGTGCTCTAGAGCAGTTTTAAAGTTGTTTTTATTTTTTGAAATAACGTAAAAAGTGCTCTAGAGCAGCTTCAAAGTTGTTTTGGTTTGGTTGAAATAACGTAAAAAGTGCTCTAGAGCAGCTTAAAAGTGATTTGGTTTGGTTGAAATTACATAAAAAGTGCTCTAGAGCAGCTTAAAAGTGATTTGGTTTGGTTGAAATTACGTAAAAAGTGCTCTAGAGCAGCTTCTAAGTTGTTTTGGTTTGGTTGAAATTACGTAAAAAAGTGCTCTAGAGCAGCTTAAAAGTGATTTGGTTTGGTTGAAATTACGTAAAAAGTGCTCTAGAGCAGCTTCAAAGTTGTTTTGGTTTGGTTGAAATTACGTAAAAAGTGCTCTAGAGCAGCTTCTAAGTTGTTTTGGTTTCACTCCCAAGTACTTGAAAACACCGAAAATGTACTTCGGAGATGCTTGAAAATCACTCCAAAGTACTTGGAAACACCGAAAATGTACTTTGGAGATGCTGGAAAATCACTCCCAAGCTCTTGGAAACACCGATAATGTACTTTGGAGATGCTGGAAAATCACTCCCAAGCTCTTGGAAACACCGAAGATGCTCGTTGGATGCCTTCAAAAAGACCAAAATAGCTAGGCGAAGTGCTAAGAGAAAATGCCTAGCTCGATAGCTAAATTCGGACCGAAACACCGAAAATGCTCTTTTTCTGGAAAAACCTCCAACTTTAAACGTGAATAGCTCGAAAACTAGAAGAGATAAAAGGACGCCGTTGGGTACCAAAAAAAAAGGAAATTTGACGTAGAATCGTCACCATGGGGGGTCAGATTCGACGTAGGACGAAAGGCAAAAAAGTTATGAGCGTTCAAAGATGGCATTTTTGACGTTTTTTTTTCTAGGAACGCCATTTAGGTCCAAAATAAAAGTTCGAGCTAGCGACTTGTGATGTATGGCAAAGTTGTAGAAAAAAACTTGCGCAACATTT